>NW_026781544.1:0-72500 GCF_030144855.1 Hypanus sabinus | reverse complement strand
GTCCTGGGAAAGGGACGCAAAACAGCTGACAACGACCCTCGTTATCGCATCCCTTCCCCGTCTCTTAGCAATCCCCATTATCCAGCACTCTGCTATCTTCGCACACAGAGGCCCCTCCACCCTTCGACTCTCCCCACCGTGCACACTCGCACACCGAGGGTCCTCTGCTCGTTAAGATTACCCACACTGTGTGTGTCCTACTCTCTTACACCGAGGTCCCCCTGTCCCTGGACACACCCCACCGTTCACGGTGTGTCCGACCCCCGTATACCGAGGACCCTCTGTCCCTCGACACTCCCCACCGTTCATGGTGTGTGTCCTACCCTCGTACACCGAGGTCCCCCTGTCCCTGGACAATCCCCACCGTTCACGGTGTGTGTCTTACCCTCCTACACCAAGGCCCCCCTGTCCCTGGACACTCCTCACCGTTCACGGTGTGTGTCCGACCCCCGTACACCGAGGTCCCCCTCTCCCTGGACACTCTCCACCGTTCACGGTGTGTGTCCTACCCTCGTACACTGAGGTCCCCCTGTCCCTCGACACTTCCCACCGTTCACGGTGTGGGTCCTACCCTCGTACACCGAGGTCCCTCTATCCCTCGACACTCCCTACCGTTCACGGTGTGTCCGACCCTCGTACACCGAGGTCCCCCTGTCCCTCGACACTCCCCACCGTTCACGGTGTGTGTCCTACCCTCGTACACCGAGGTCCCCCTGTCCCTCGACACTCCCCACCGTTCACGGTGTGGGTCCTACCCTCGTACACCGAGGTCCCTCTATCCCTCGACATTCCCCACCGTTCACGGTGTGTGTCCTACCCTCGTACACCGAGGTCCCCCTGTCCCTCGACACTCCCCACCGTTCACGGTGTGTGTCCTACCCTCGTACACCGAGGACCCTCTGTCCCTCGACACTCCCCACCGTTCATGGTGTGTGTCCTACCCTCGTACACCGAGGTCCCCCTGTCCCTGGACACTCCCCACCGTTCACGGTGTGTGTCTTACCCTCCTACACCAAGGCCCCCCTGTCCCTGGACACTCCTCACCGTTCACGGTGTGTGTCCGACCCCCGTACACCGAGGTCCCCCTCTCCCTGGACACTCTCCACCGTTCACGGTGTGTGTCCTACCCTCGTACACCGAGGTCCCCCTGTCCCTCGACACTTCCCACCGTTCACGGTGTGGGTCCTACCCTCGTACACCGAGGTCCCTCTATCCCTCGACACTCCCTACCGTTCACGGTGTGTCCGACCCTCGTACACCGAGGTCCCCCTGTCCCTCGACACTCCCCACCGTTCACGGTGTGTGTCCTACCCTCGTACACCGAGGTCCCCCTGTCCCTCGACACTCCCCACCGTTCACGGTGTGGGTCCTACCCTCGTACACCGAGGTCCCTCTATCCCTCGACATTCCCCACCGTTCACGGTGTGTGTCCTACCCTCGTACACCGAGGTCCCCCTGTCCCTCGACACTCCCCACCGTTCACGGTGTGGGTCCTACCCTCGTACACCGAGGTCCCCCTCTCCCTGGACACTCTCCACCGTTCACGGTGTGTGTCCTACCCTCGTACACCGAGGTCCCCCTGTCCCTCGACACTCCCCACCGTTCACGGTGTGGGTCCTACCCTCGTACACCGAGGTCCCTCTATCCCTCGACACTCCTTACCGTTCACGGTGTGTCCGACCCTCGTACACCGAGGTCCCCCTGTCCCTCGACACTCCCCACCGTTCACGGTGTGTGTCCTACCCTCGTACACCGAGGTCCCCCTGTCCCTCGACACTCCCCACCGTTCACGGTGTGGGTCCTACCCTCGTACACCGAGGTCCCTCTATCCCTCGACATTCCCCACCGTTCACGGTGTGTGTCCTACCCTCGTACACCGAGGTCCCCCTGTCCCTCGACACTCCCCACCGTTCACGGTGTGTGTCCAACCCTCGTACACCGAGGTCCCCCTGTCCCTCGACACTCCCCACCGTTCACGGTGTGTGTCCGACCCCCGTACACCGAGGTCCCTCTGTCCCTCGACACTCCCCACCGTTCACGGTGTGTGTCCTACCCTCGTACACCGAGGTCCCCCTGTCCCTGGACACTCCCCACCGTTCACGGTGTGTGTCTTACCCTCCTACACCAAGGTCCCCCTGTCCCTGGACACTCCTCACCGTTCACTGTGTGTGTCCGACCCCCGTACACCGAGGTCCCCCTCTCCCTGGACACTCCCCACCGTTCACGGTGTGTGTCCTACCCTCGTACACCTAGGTCCCCCTGTCCCTCGACACTCCCCACCGTTCACGGTGTGTGTCCTACCCTCGTACACCGAGGTCCCTCTGTCCCTGGACACTCCCCACCGTTCACACTGTGTGTCCGACCCTCGTACACCGAGGTCATTCTGCCTCTGGACACTCCACACCGTTCACGGTGTGTGCCCTACCTTCGTACACCGAGGTCCCTCTGTCTCTGGACATTACCCACCATTTGCGGTGTGTTTGTACAACCTCGTCTTGTGCTCCTTCTGCTTCCGCATTTTATTATTTTAGATTCTCTTCCAGTTCTGATGCAAAGACTCGGGATTAAACATCGACTGCTTATTCCCCTCCATAGATACTGCCTGACGTGCTGAGTCCCCCCAGCGTTCCCTGTTTGCCGGACATAGGACACAGCCGCCGCCTCTCGCAGTCAGTGCTTATTCCCCTCCATAGATACTGCCTGACGTGCTGAGTCCCCCCAGCGTTTCCTGTTTGCCGGACATAGGACACAGCCGCCGCCTCTCGCAGTCAGTGCTGCTTTGTTGCCCCGCTTCGTTCTTCTCTCAACCATTCAGAACGAATGTTTAACGTTCGATGTAAATTAGGTGGACACCCACCTAACTCTCTCCCCAGCGAAATTCTCTCTATCTTGCTCTTCCCACTCTCTCTCTGAAGATTATTCTCTTCCTCTACATCGACACGAACACCTCCTGTCCCTAATAAGCTGAAGCTGGTTGTCGGGAGCATCGACTCTCTCCTTTTATGTCTGCCTCAGTATGACTCTCACCCTCTCCCTGTCTACCGTCCTTAATCATCAGTTGTCACCTCTGAGCTGTGACGGTATTCTCTCTCCGTCCTTTTGTCTGAATACTTTTGTATGTACGCATCTATCTTTCTTTTCTCAAGCTACCTATCCTTCCATTTATCTAACTGTCAATCTGACGGTCTGTCTGTCTATCTATCTATCTGTCTCTTTCTTTCTATCTGTCTTTCATTCTAGGTATCTTTCTGTTAGTCGGTTTATCAATCCATCTATCTATTTATCTACCCATGTCTAGACATTTCCAATTTATTTTCTGTTTAGTACATTGCTTACAGAACTACGTCCTCTTGTCAGGCAGCCTCCAAGAACCTTTGGGGAGTACAGGCGTTACGTCAGAGATATGCCTGCCTCCGGCGCCGCTGTCAAAGTGCCCATCAGATGGGCGAAGGGACCAATGGGTGCAGGGTAGGTGCAGGGAGACTGCAGATAGTCGGAATCTCAATCTAGGTGGCCTCACTGGGAAGATACGATCGACAGAGTCACGTGACGAGGACCCGTCTGTGAAGTTCTTTGCGGAGAAGAATTTCTCCCTTTTGAATGTTCAAGGAGGGACGAAATAACAACGCCTGCAACATGTACTCTGACGAATAACAACACGATGGCGTCTGAGTGCAAGCCTCTTCCTACGTGACAGTCAGCTCACCTATTTTCTTGCTGACGACAAGCTCCTGTTGTGCGTGAAGCCATTGCAGTCCCGCACCCTTCCCCGAGATACCAAGCAACCGAGCGTGGGACGGCCAGATCACCAGGTTCTCCCTGTTCATCAGCACTGCGAACGTTTCAGGGTGGGGTTATTGCCAATCTACACCCAGGACCAGCTGTTCCTCAACACACCAAGTGTTCTTGCATTTTATGTTACGACAAAAAGACGTAGTGGGTTGAGAGCGCATGATTGGAGAATGGCGAATTCAGATGGAGGTAGTTTCTATTTAGTCTGATCATCGGAGGGAAGCTTTCACCTAAAATAAAAACAAAACGGGCGCAAAAATATCTGTGCAGAATCGCTTCCGCCATTTTAATGCCTGACAAGAAAAATACATGACAAGCGCAGCTGCGATACCGTCGCCCTTTATTCACCTCAGTGGCAGCAACGCAGCGCCACCTGTCGGACAGGCTCACACCCAGGCTCAGACTGACATAAGCCGGTGAGGTTTTTGTTCAGCTCCTCCGTCTGACCCAGTCGCTGTGATCACTCCAGGCACAGAAGTACACGGCTGACGAATTCGCCTCCAAACCGACGGAGCTCAGCCTGAAGACGTAGCTGCTCGGCCTCTCTGCGGTAAAGCCGTACAGCGACCCCTTTGGTTCCACGATGCCGGCATATGTAGAGTAGAACAAGTTCTCGAGCCCCTGTCCCCGGTATTGTCTGTACCAGAGCATCGTATCAGCTGTGTTGCTACTCCCCTCGACAGTACAGTTCAGCGTCACAGCCCGGCGGGTAGGACTGGAGAAAGCTGGAATCTGGCGGATCGTCACCGGGTTCACATCTGAGGAAGAGAGTGGGAGTGAAAAGAGGTGAGTAAGCGGAAGTCGAGAACGGCGGTGTATAGAATAGGGTGGATTGAATTTGGGATATTTTCGCGCGGCGCCCCGTACGAAGAAAGATCACAGTGAGGATGGAAATGTGCGGAGAAAAGCGCATAATGAGACAGAAAAGGCACAGGACGAAAGGACGTGAGGATTATCCGAGGAAAATGAGAGGAAAAAATATTAGCAAATTTCCCTCACAGTGGAAGGAGACGATTAGCTGGAGAAACAGCAACATCTTCCCTGGAGGTTTATTCCGTCCCAAGTGAAAGTGTTGTGTTCAGGAGCAATGATTCCGTTCACTTTGGTCCCGCTTGTGATGTAACTCAGTGACCTCAATGGTCATTGGTGAAATGGATGGCCACGCCCCGTGCTTCTTTTGGCCTATCTGAATCGAGACATGCGCGGTTATACTCTGCCGAATCATCAACTGTCTCTACTTGACTTACCTCATCCCTTTCACAACGGTAGACAAGTGGTGATTGCCTGGGTGCATTCTCTTCTTCCGTATCGGTCTCTCTCTGTCTGTCTGTCTGTCTGTCTGTCTGTCTGTCTGTCTGTCTGTCTGTCTGTCTCTCTCTCTCTCTCTCTCTCTCTCTGTCTGTCTGTCTGTCTGTCTGTCTGTCTCTCTCTCTCTCTCTCTCTCTCTCTCTCTCTCTCTCTCTCTCTCTCTCTCTCTCTCTTTGCGGTGTGCTACACGCAGCGCTAAAATAACGACACGGAGTCGGTAAACTGCAGTTAAAGAAGATTTTATTCGAACTTCGCGGCCTCGCTTTAAAGCCTCCCTGATCCCGCCCTCTCCGGGCGCGGATGCTGTACGGGGCACGTATTCACAGTCCCGCGCGGGCTTTTCCCTTTGCTGGTGAAGCAGACCTGGCGCCTTTTTGGGACAGGCCTTTATGCCGGCGCGCTGGCTATTTGTGAGCCGGTTCGAGTGCGCTAAGAAGAGGGTCGCCACGTATCTATCTATCTATCTATCTATCTATCTATCTATCTATCTATCTATCTATCTATCTATCTATCTATCTATCTATCTATCTATCTATCTATCTATCTATCTATCTATCTATCTATCTATCTATCTATCTATCTATCTATCTATCTATCTATCTATCTATCTACCTCTCTCACTGAATTATGCGGAATTATCCGTAATGCATTTGTGTGTGTCTCCTGATTCACTGACTCTGGACCCGCAGACTGAAAGTGCGTGAAAGTCACAGGGAATTTCGTGGCGAGTCGACGCAGAAGTGGTGGTGTTACGGCAAACACAGAACGTCGCTTGTCTCCTGCTAGGAACAGAAGCGAAAATCAGTAGCAGCTCAATATGCTGCTGCCTCGGGTCGGGCATCTCTCCTCCAGACGGAATACTGAGAAAGGTGAGAAGGAGCAGCGAAGGTCTGCAGAGGAGATAATAAAGACAACACAACGTACACTCAGCGGCCTCATTATCCGCTCAGCTACGCACTGACCACACAGATAACCCGGTCTCTTTGTGGACAACCCGCTCTAACATCCATGACGCCGTCAATCAGTGTGTTGCTTTCAACTTACAAACCCATCTGTCCATGTTAACATTCGTTACTCAGATGATGTGGCCACTTTATTAGACGGCACTTCACCCACTGGTTAATGCAAATGACTCATCAACCAATCGTGTTGCAGCAAGTCAATGCATAAGAACATGCAGAAATGGTCAAAAGGTTCCATTTCTGTTCAGTCCAAACATCAGAATAGGGAAGAAATGTGATCTAATTTACTTTGAACGTAGAATGACTATTGGTGTCAATCCGGGAGAGGTTCCGTATTTCAGAAACTGCTGAATTCCTGGGATATTCACACACAACCGTCTCTTGTGTTTACAGAGAATGGCGCGAAACACTGTTGTGGTAATTGTGTGGGTGAAAGCGTCCTGTCAATGGCCGAGGTTGGCGGAGAACTGCCAGACTCTTTCAAGCTGAGAGGACGGCGGCAGTAATTCCAGTTCCCACGTGTTACAACTGTGGTGTGCAGAGGAGCATCTCTGAATACACAATATGTTGAACCTTGGAGCGGATGGGCTGCAATAGCAGAGGACCACGAACATACAGTGAGTGGCCATTTTATTAGGTACAGAAGGTCACCCAGTGGATGTTCTCCCCATTAATTACATAACTATACAAGACATAGATGTATGTGCGAGATATATGCATTGGTACAGATGCCTCCATAGAGCAAACTTTTACAGATGCATCGGCATAACTATCGCGCGTTGCTGTGTGCCGTTCGAGTCGGACAATGTTCAGCGATATTCAGTGTACTGCTGCCCTCACGTGGCGGGAAGCCGGTTCTGCGCATTTTGCTCAATAGGTGGAAGGATTTTCTGTGGCCGGAGACTCACGCCCTACCGCTCTTGATAGCGCGTGGAAAATTGTAACTATGGACGATTCCGGCCAAGACCCTTCATCAGGACTGGGTGTGAAAAGTGGAGCGGGGTGGAGGGTGCGGGAAACTTCCTGAAATAATAGTTGCGGGATGGTTAAAAGGGGCTGGAGTGGGAAGAATATGCTATATGATAGGAGAGGAGACGGAAAACAGGGGTAGTGGAAGGAGGAGAGTTTCAAGGGAGAAGCAATAATCAGGCGAGCAAAAGGAAAAGGTAACAGTAATATACACCATCAAGTTGGAGGGTACTCAGATGGAATATAAGAAGTTGTTCCTCTACCTTGACTGTAGCATCGTCTTGACGCCAGGGGTCGCCAAGAACCCACACGTCAGAAGGTGAATGGGAATCAGAATTATTAAGTCTGTCCCTATACAGTTATGCCGTGTAAAGCTTGTTCGCAGAAAACAGTTCATTACATTTTGCATTGATAACGAGAAAGGTAATTTAATAAATTCGTTTACACTTTCTGTATCTCTGGACTTACTGTGAAAGTCTGGTCTTGCATACTGATCACAGTGCATTGGAGTAGAATAAGTTTCATCAAAAATGATTAAATTCGACAGAGAAAACCGCAGTGAGAGTGAACAGGACTATGGAGATTGTGAAAACCGCAGTGAGGGTGAACAGGACTAGGGAGAGGTAGATTGTGATGTCGAGAAACCACATTATTGTCCCGTCCTCGAGCATAAGAGTAGGGTAACGAAGGCAGAGAAGCTGCTGGATTGGTGACTGGAGCCTTTATTATCATCGGGTCCATTATTGAGGTAACGAGATGTGCGGAATGAGGGGAGGTTTGAGCGATGTGCTGAGCTCTGGGCAGGGCCCTCTCGAGTTTCCTGCCGTCAATTGCAGAGCAGATGGTACAACAGGCCGTTATTCATTAAACACCCCTTTGCTTGTCGATGTGATATCGGAGGTAGCAGGTGCAAGCGCGGAAAGGCAGCCGAGTGCAGACCGTTCGTGACAGAAAGGAGCAGTCGAACACGGTCTTGTGCTGCCACCTACTGGTACAACATCTCTTCTGAACCTCCCTGCTGCAGGCTGGAAGGCTTTTGCAGGGGGAGACTCGTTATCTGAAGTTCTGTGCGCTATTACAAGCGCAGAAGTAGACGGCGGAGTGGGAGGCCGATGCCCGTCCCAGTTCCAGTTTAAACAGAGTGCTACTGGGTCTTGTCGCCGTCAAGGAATCGGATGTGTAGTTCGTAACAGAACCTTGTCCAGCAGAATAGAAGAGACAGTCTATTATCTGGTCCGATCGCTGTCTGTACCAATACAGATCTTGATAGCCCATATTCAGCACAGTGCATTCGATGCTGAACGGCTGTCCCACACCGAGTGACAGGGAGGACGGCGATTGCTCCACGTACGCGGAGAGAATCCCTAGAAGAGGAAAAAAAGAAGAAACGATTCGATTCCAATTTTTTTTTTCGATTGAACATCAAGCGCTGAGCTGGACTGAAGGATATTTCTGGCGATCTCGAAGACCCTGCTCACTTTTCCATTGACACGATTGGCCATCCTCGTGGCACGACCAGATTCCACTGGCGGGGAGAATCGACGGGCTGAATAGACACGCAACAGGCGAGACAGCTCCGACTCCGACTCACTCTGATTCAGACACAACGAGAGCCATTGAAACGGAGTGAAGAACTGCCGTTGAATCCCCTGCAGAATATACGCACAGTCGCGTTTGGTCCGCGTTCAATTCGTCGCAGGGTCCCACATACCCTCGGAAAGATCGCTTGATATCCCCTTCAAAGCTGAAGCAGACGCCGTTTAAATGCTCTATTCGGCAGCCCATCACCGAAAAGCGCGTTAACGGGTTACAGTGATCAGACGAGGAAATCTAACCGATACTGCAATACAAAGGGCGTTCCGTGCCCCCGTAACCCCAGAACTGTGATTTTAACTTACGCGGGATCGCTACCAGAATCAGCGGGAGGCAAATTGACCCCCGCACCATCGTTTACAGGATGAGGGTAGTTCCGCTGTGTGGAACCGAATGAAGCTCGGTATCTGATGTCAGTGACGTCTCTCTGCGCGGCCTGATAAAGGTCTTCCCGCTGGCTGAGTGACAACACGTCACTTCCGTAGCGGTGTACCTCCTTTGAATGGCTTCCGCTGTTGAGAAGCTGACGGCAAGAGCCGAGGTGTAAACATGCAAAGCGGACGCGTTTAGATGATTCGGAGCGCGGTGGCAAATATCGCAAGGAAAACGTTTAAAATAAATTGGCACCTAGGTTCTCGGGACCCCAACACGCACGGCAATTATTATCCAATTTATTTATTTATTGTTTCTTGAACGTGGCATCGCTTCCATGCCGGGAAGTACCCGCCTTCTCCGTCGCCTTACAGCATAGCGGAATCCAACTGCCATCATGTTATCCACAGATTTGAGGTGGTCCAGGCTCCCTCGCTTCCGTAGGATTCATTCGCCATCTACTTTAATCCTGCTTCCCGTGGATACGTGCCTTCCAGCTTCGAATATTCCAAAGGAATTTGCATTCCAGACCTGGAATACCTCATAATTTAGGTCTCAGGCCATCTTTTCGGAGGCGCTGTTCGTTCCACCTCAGGCTCATGCCAAACGGGCTCTGGACGAAATGTGCGATTTAATCAACAGATATGAAACAGCCTGTCCCGATGCCTTCCCCGGCATGTTGGGGGACTTCGACCAGACCGGCCTGATAATGTCGCTAATAATTATTACCACCAGATCACCCGCAGTGCCAGAGGAAATCACACTGTGGACCACTGTTACACTGAGATCTAGGGATTTGTCCACCACTCCTTGCTCTTTCCGTTCCCTTTTCGTGATACCAACCTACCTCTTACGGTCTCACCTGTCCATCATGTCCTTCCGGTTCCGCCCCTCCTGAACCTATTCCCATGAGTCACCGCTTTCCAATGTCAGCTGACTTCTACTTCCTCTCTTTATCTAATCAAACTGTCTCCTCCCAGCATCTAATACAGAAGCCCTCACAACCCCATCCGCCCAGCTTTCCCCTTCGCCTGATTTTTCTACCACCTTCAAACCTGTACTTCAATGAGTGTGTTCTACCCATTGTGCACCGTTTGTCTCTGGGCTTTCCCCTCCATGGACGGTTTGTTAGTCATTCCCTTGTTGAAGGTGGTCCCACTGTCCCTCGACACTCCCCACAATTCACAACGTTTACGTCTGACCATTATAGACCGGGGTCCCTCTGTTCTGCAACAGTCCTCAACGTCCCAGCTTGTGCTGTGCTGCGACGAGTGAATAAAGAGGATAAAGAACGGTAGATTTGATCTTCCGGACGGGACATGATGAGCGCTGTCCAGTCGCACTCAAAGGTTACGAGCCTCTGGCGCTGCAGATATGTGGGGAAACCGCACATTAAAAAGGAAGGATGGAGTGGAGAGATCAGTGCGCGTATTATCGTCACCCGTATGAATGCTTAATAAGGGGAGACATTAAATGCAATAGTTCCACCCCTTCTCTCACCGATTGGTCACCAGTGCGCAACGCCTCACTGATAGTCTCGCCTCCCAACCGCTGATTGACAGACTTCGCATTTCCTGTTCAGCTGACAGCAACGATGCTGCTGACAGTGAGAGTTTTTGTACAGCTGCCCCGTCACTCTGAGCCGCCGTGAATACTCCAGGCGCAGAAATACACGGCCGACGAATCCGCCTCCAGTTTGTCGGACTTCAGGAAGAACTCGGTAGTCTGCGGTCTCTCCGCCGTAAAACCGTCGACCAGTCCCTCTGGACGGACATTCCTTTCTGTCGCTGAGTAAAACATGTTCTCCGGCCCCTTTCCCGGGTATTGCCGGTACCAGTACAACTGATTACCAGCACTGGTACTACCCTCGATTCTGCAATTCAGGGTCACCTTCTGGTCGGGAGTTCCGGAGAAAGCCGGAATCTGGTGGATCGTCACCGAGGTCGCGTCTGGAAATGAGAGACGGGGGACGGAACGGGATGAATGAACATGGAGAGGCTGGTCAATGTGAAAGTAGAGAAAGGGGGTGCATTGAGGTAAACAAAGAGGGGGATGGAAGTCGGGAAAGGTCGAGATGAGATCGGAATTTAGAGGCTGCCACAGAGGGCAGATCGTGTGCGGACACGACGGCTCGAACTAAATAAATAATGAGTACAAGACGACAGATCACGGGAATGTGAAAGGTATACGGAAGCAGAGAAATTAAAAAAAATATTTACAGCTTTCACTCACAGTGGAAGGCGAGAATAAAGAGCAGAAACAGACACATCCTTCTTGGAGGGTTTATTCTCTCAGTCTCGACAGTGCGTGCGGCCGCGAAATAATCCATTCAATTCATCCCCGGATATTTCTTATATCAGTGACGTATGTTGATTTGCGGAAGTGTCGATTGGCCACGCCCCTTTCCTGCTCCAACATGATTCGAGAGCTGTACCGCTTCCTCTGTAGCTAGTTGACCACAGAACACTCTCCCTCTCTGACGCTCTCCTCGTCCCTCCCAATCTCTTTCTTCCTCTCCCCCGGTTTTCTCACTGTCTGCGATATATTGAAGCTCACAAGGCTTGGTAATTTCGGAAATCTGCACAACAGGTGCAAGGAGAGGGGCCACAGTTCACCTCCCTTTCGCTGAAGCCAAGAGCCGCACCATGAGCACCATAGGATGAACCTAACATTGTGCTAATCACAGAGCAGTCTTTGGCATCCAGTCTCTTTCTTTCTCTCTCTGACCGAACCTCGAACTCTGACTCTAGTTGTCACGTAGCATAAGAGAACAAAAAACAGCTAAGAGAAAGGACATCTCCCTTTTCATACTCTTCGAAACATCTAGCAGAAATTTTAGCACAGTTCTTGTCTGCCCCCTGGTGGTAGCTGCCTGTACCTTCAACCTAGCTTGATTGCCTGCAGAGAGCGGGAGAGAGAGAGAGAGAGAGAGACAGAGAGAGAGTGAGAGATCAGTCAGGAAGATGATACTTTTCTGCGGTATCTAACCTCAAGGATATGTGTCCATTTAAATCATCATGCTCTGACCAGGTTCCAGCCTGAAATCGTTTTGTTCTTATAAACTTCTGTTCTGTACTGCACTGTTCTACGGATCCACTAAGCATGAATCAAATTTAACTCTTTCTTTACAGGAATTGAATGTGAGTATTTGGGCGCACGCTGGGTTTAGTGACTTGAGTCCGAAAGCAAGCGAAGACAAGAAGTGATAAAATATATCTACACGTAACGTTGGAAACATTTTCGGTCAACTGCTTTGAAACAATTTCAGCTCATCCGTTTTAAGATACGTGGCCGAAAAAGAGGTTTCAATGCTCCAACTGAGGCCTCATCGGTGCATCAAAAATTCACAATGATACATCGTTGTTTTTACATTTTAGTTCAGTGACTTGAATCCTTAGTGACAAGGCAGGAAGTGCGAAGGTGCGACCTCGGCTAGACACCCGTCACCTGATCTGTCACGCCGACACTCGGGCGTCCACTTGCTGATTGGCAGCAGACATCTCCTGATGGTGTGTCTTTGCGCGAAACGCCGGAATCATTCTCGTGTGCCTCCTTGAAACTCTCTCCAAATTTAGTTCATCCGTTCTTCGATAAGCGGCCCAAACACCGCTGCTTTCCATCTTCCTGCATCTGACGATTCTCTTCTGTTTCAAATCCCAACGATCCGCCCCAAGTCCTGTGAAATAACTAAGCGAATAAATAAACAGGTAGATACATAGATGTATAGATAGATTGACAGAAAGATCGATAGTTAGGTTGGTTGATGGATAGATACATAGATGAATAGATAGATAGATAGATAGATAGATAGATAGATAGATAGATAGATAGATAGATAGATAGATAGATAGATAGATAGATAGATAGATAGATAGATAGATAGATAGATAGATAGATAGATAGATAGATGGATAGATAGATGGATAGATAGATAGAAAGATAGATAGATAGATAGATAGATAGATAGATAGATAGATAGATAGATAGATAGATAGATAGATAGATAGATAGATAGATAGATAGATAGATAGATAGATAGATAGATAGATAGATAGATAGATAGAAAGATAGATAGATAGATAGATAGATAGATATATGTATCGATAGATAGAAAGCTATTCGCACACCCTCCCAAATCCGCTGGTACACAATTATATGCCGGAAACCCCAAATCAGGTCGCAATCCCAAATCCGCCTACACACCTAGTTCAGCTGACAACCCTAACTCAGCCGACACCCACCAAGCTCCATGCACCACCAGATCATCTCCAAATCCGGTGCGTGCCCTCCCCTCGTTATCCCATCCCTCCAGATCTCCTAACAACCACCATTTTCCGGCCCCCTCTTATCTTCGCACAACGTGGTCCCGCTTTCCTTCGACGATCCTCACAGTTCACGATGTGTGTCCTCGCGTCGTACACCGAATTTCCTCTGTCCCTCGACAATCCCCACTATTTGCAGGTTGCGTTCTACCCAGTACAAAGACTGCCCTCTGTTGCTCACCATTAACCAGCATTCACGGGGTGTTTATTAAATTCTTATGCCAGGAGACAAACAAAATTATAATTTCTATAATGAGTGCCATACATTGAACCTTATGAAGCATATTGTGTCCTGCATAGAGCAGTCTCTGGCATTCAAACTTTCTTCTCTTCTACCTGCCTGAGCTTCCATCTCTGGCTCTTGGCACTAGCCGAAGAGAAAATTCACTTTTACGGAAGTAATGTGACCCTTTAAATACCCGAGAAATATCTAGCATAAATTTTTGTACAGTGTTTGTCCACCCCCTAGTGGTAGTAGCCTGTGCTTTCACACCTAGCTCGATTACATTGATGTAGACTTCTTATTCACGGTGCGTGTCCGAACATTGTTATCCAATCCCTCCCAGTTTCTGAACCATCCCTGTTAACCGGCACACTCCGATCTTCGTGCACCGAGGCCTCTATGTACCTGGACAATCCCGACCATTTACGGTGTGTGTCCTACCCTTGTTATCTAATCCCGCCCAGTTTCTGAACAATCCCTATTAACCGGCACTCTCCTATCTTTCTGCACCGAGGTCCCTCTATCCCTCGACATTCCCCACCACTTCCGGTGTGTTTGCCAAACCCTTACGTCATTTGCTTCATCAGTTCCTGAACCGTCCAGAACTCCCCGTATTCTGTGCATTCACCAATAGACAAAGAAAATAATGAGCTTGAAATTGATCTTGGGTACTGAACATTTTTGGCGCACTGAAAGGTTCCGATCCTCCCAGACCGAAGATGCGTGGGAAGACCGCACGTGACAAGGAAGACTGGAGTGGAACGCTGAGTGTGCGGATTGTCTTCTCCCGACTGAATGCTTCAGAAGAGGAGGAAATTTAAAGCTACTGTGCAACAACATCGTTCCTTATTTCACTGATGGGACGCTTCGGCGCACACTACGTAGACCCACCTCCCACAATATGATTGACAGGCATCGTGTTTCCTGTTTTGCTGACAGCAGCGAGCCTCCTGACAGCGAGGTTTTTGTACAGCTGCCCCGTCACTCTGAGCCGCCGTGATCACTCCAGGCGCAGAAATACACGGCCGACGAATTCGCTTCGAGCTTGTCGGACTTCAGGAAGAACTCGTTGCTCTGCGATCTCTCCGCCGTAAAACCGTCGACCAATCCCTCTGGCCGGACATTCCTCTCTGTCGCTGAGTAAAACATGTTCTCCGGACCCTTTCCCGGGTATTGTCGGTACCAGTACAACACGTTACCAGCACTGCTACTACCGTCGACTGTGCACCGCAGCGCCACCTTTTGGCCGGGAAGGGCGGAGAAATCCGGAGTCTGGTGGATCGTCACCGAGGTCGCGTCTAGAAAAAGAGACGGGGGTGGCATAGGTGGTGAATGAACACGGACACCATGGTTACTAGGGAAAGGGAGAAAGAGGGTACGTTGAGGGAAGGAAAGAGAAGACCTGAAATAGGGATAGCTCCAGAGGTGGACGGAATTTAGAGGCGGTGGCTGAGGGAGATAGTGTGAGGAGGCGATGATTCGTAACTAAATAAATAAAGATTGCGAGACTAGCGGAAGGTAACGCAAGTGAGGGGGAATCTGAAAGGAACAGAGACGCAAAGAAATAAAAAAAATATTTTTTGTCAAATTCACTCACAGTGGAAGGCAATGATGAACCGCAGAAACAGGAACATCTTTCCTGGCGGTTTTATTCTCTGAGTGATGGAAGAACTGCGTGCAGCAGAGATGAATCCATTCACTTTTACCCCGTTTGTTACGTATCCCAGTGACGTAGATGTTTTTGCGGAAGCAGCGATCAGTCACGCCTCTTCCTTGAACCTGCCCCGACTCGAGATACAAGCCTCCCTCTGGCGCAGCAGATAAACTGTCCGTCTCTCCCTCGACACACCCACCATCACAGTGACTCCTGACCCTGTCATTTAATCACATCATTCACTGTGCATTCCCTATGCCTGTATACCGAAGACCCGCTGTTTGTCGTCGTTCCGCACCATTCTCGGTGCGTGTCCTGCCCTTCTAACCCGAAACCCCACTGTTGCTGATCATTTCACGCCGTTCACGTACGCGGCCAGAACCCCTGTAAGATGGAAAACCTATCAGACTCTTACTCTCAATAATCAAGCAGGTATTCTGAGAAGGCAGAAAGACAGAACTCGAGTACATAAAAGTTACCGACCACATTCGGAAAACCACCGAGGTCACATCCATTGCACGAATGAAAAAAAAAATAAAACATATGAAATGCGCCATCGCAATGAACAGCGCAGTGGGCCAAATTAACCGACCCGAGATCAGAGTGAAACATCACACCGGGATCTCGGACAACTTACGCGAATTTGATCAGCGCTTAGGATCCGGATATCAAACCCACAACTGTACCGCGGATGAAAATATAATCGCCCTCTTCCATGTTTAATCCCGTGTTTAACGATAGAGGAACTATCATTTCAATGACTGAACACTGGTGCTTGGTCATTGGTGGTCTAACCTTGCAGTTTAGGGACACGAGTTCGGACGGAGGTTCTGACCCTCTCCCAAGCTAAACCACCGCCAATGTCGCACGACGTGAGGCCAGCGAGGACGCTACACCTTACTGTGGATCTGTGCTGTTTTGACTCACTTGGGTTCAACGGCAGAATAACTAGGATGCAACGTGTCCCACGTGCCATCATCGGCCCGAGTTAGAGACCTTCAAATGGTTAGCGCAATGCTAGCATTCAGGAGAACCACTTTGCGTTTCCTGTTTGGACTACAGCTATGCTACTGGCCAGTTGACAGCTGCGTCATTTCCTGTGCGTCATACACGAGCACAATTGCAATTCAACAGCCGAAAGAACGGCGAAGATGGAAATACAGTTTGGTATTGAACGACAATGTCCGTGCTTGATGGAGAAGCAGACGTAGGAAATGCACTTCTTTTGATTGGTTAACTAATTAGAGGTCGAGGAGCCATAACCAATAAAGTCGCAGTTATTAGTCTCCAGCTGTTTATTATTTCCTGTATTTTCTCTCTCTCTGTCTCTCTCTCTCTCTCTCTCTCTCTCTCTCTCTCTCTCTCTCTCTCTCTCTCTCTCTCTCTCTCTCTCTCTCTCTCTCTCTCTCTCTCTCTCTCTCTCTCCTCTCTCTCTCTATTGGTCCTCACTCATTTTCTCCATCCCTCTCTCCTTTTCTTTACCTATCCTCCTATCAATCTATCTATTTATCCATCTATCCATCCATCTGTTGAAGTTTGTATCTGTCTATGGATATATCTTTCTACCAATTATTATCGAGCAATAATTCTAATTTCCGTTTATCTGTTGAGATGTCACAGGTATCGGTTCTGGGGAAGGGAAGACACGCACAAAACGGACGGGCTACACCTGAACACGAGGGTGAACAGTTTCCCTTCATGACAGCTTTGCAAGAGCCGTTCAGGCGGGTTGAAACATACTTCTTAATCCTGTTATAAATCATTTAGACAAGCATAGCATAGATTTGTTACTACTTCCATAGATGAAGTAAAAATTATTTTGAACGCTATCCCTGCAAATAATTTAACTACTTCAGTTGTAAATGTTGCTGTGGTTCCAAGAGGGCTGGGCAAACGTCTTCTGCTTCGTAGGAAATTCGAGTCGTTCACGGTTTCCTTTTGTGTGAAGTACCATTTTCTCCTAATCTGATTTCCTGATATTACCTACTGGGTTGTGCTGATGGGAAGAATCAAAAGGCAATTGCATCTGGATATTGAGGCTCAATGTGCAGCGACCCCTGGTGGTGGGAAACAGCGGGTCCTGAGCCTTCAGCGATTGTGCAGAACAGTTTTTGTCAGGGGCGGCTCGACTTCTCAACCTCTGTGCGCTACTACAGGCGCAGAAATGGACGGCCGTGTGAGAGTGCGAGGCATTCTTTAGTTCCAGCTGAAAGAAAGTGCTGCTGGACCTTGTTGCCGCGTAGGATTCCGACGTGTAACTGTTGACTATATCTTTCTCAGCAGAATAGAAAAGAGCTTCTATTGCCCCGTCCGGTCGCTGTCTGTACCAATACATATTAGTATAGCCCGAATTCAGCAGCGTGCATTCGACGGTGTTTGACTCTCCGAATCCAACTGACAGGGAAGGGGGCGACTGTTCCACATACACGGCCAGAATCCCTGCAAGGGAGAAATTTCATTAGAGCCTAATTTCTCTCAATAAATGGTAGCCCGTTCTCTGAAACTGTATTACCTTCCCCAGAACCATTGTTAACCTGACTTACGCGGGATCAATGCCACGATCAGCAGAAGACAATATGTTCCCCGCATCATCGTTTGCAGAGTAGACCCTGGCGGTCTTTGGGGTGGAGTGCCGTTGAAAACAAGCTTTCCTAAGAAATGTTCTGCGTTGCTCGATATAGTGGCTGCTGCCGATTGGCCCTATGACGTCTATCACTTCCTGTGTAATTGATGGGCGGTACGTTCTTCTTTTGTCTTCAGTAGATAACCGAAAGAGAGTGGAGGTCGCAGTTTCTGCAGTGTGGCTTAATTAAAGAAACATAAATACAGTAACACACAGACACACACACACACAAACACACACACACACACACACACACACACACACACACACACACACACACACACACACACACACACACACACACACTTGTATCTATGTATCTATCTATGTTTGTGTGTATTTATCTATGTATCTATTTATTTATCCACGGATCTTCCTGAATTATTCAAAATGCTTCTGAATATTTCTCCGCATCCCTGACTCAGATGCTGAAAGCGCGTGAACGCCCCAGGGATTTCGTGTTGGGTGAATGAAGAAGCTGTGTTGATACATCAGCTATGGGAAACGCTTTGCTTTTCCTGGTTAGAACAGAAACAATCAATATTGCTGACCCAGGGTATGGAATGGTATACGTCAAAAATTAAAAATGAACTGTGAACTTGCTATATTTCTACCTGTCTCTCCAAACATCTATCTATCTATGTACGTATGTATGTACGTATATATGCATGTATGCATGATTCTATCTATCTATCTATCTATCTATCTATCTATCTATCTATCTATCTATCTATCTATCTATCTATCTATCTATCTATCTATCTATCTATCTATCTATCTATCAATCAATCTATCTATCTATCTATCTATCTATCTATCTATCTATCTATCTATCTATCTATCTATCTATCTATCTATCTATCTATCTATCTATCTATCTATCTATCTATCTATCTATCTATCTATCTTTCTATCTATCTCACCGAATTATGCAGAATTATCCATAATGCATTTGTGTGTGTCTACTGGTTCACTGACTCTGGACCCGCAGACTGAAAGCGCGTGAATGTCACAGGGAATTTCGTGGCGAGTCGATGCAGACGTTGCGGTTATACAGCAAACACAAAACGTCGTTTGTCCCCTGGTACGAAAAGAAGCGAAAGATCAGTAGGAGCTCAATATGCTCCTGCCTCGGGTTGGGCAATCTCTCCTCCAGATGGAATACTGCGAAAGATGAGAAGTTTCAGCGTCGGTCTGCAGAGTTGATAATATAAATAACACAACATACACTCCGTGGAATCATTATCAGCTACAGATACGCAGTGACTCCACAGATATCCCGCTTTCTCCGCTGCGAACCCGCTCTAACATCCATGTTTCAATCGTTGTGTCCTTTTCAAAATTACAATCGTATCTATCCACGTTTTCATTCAAGTTACCCAGATGACGTGGCCACTTTAGTAGACAGCTCTACGCCCACTCGATAATGCGAATGTCTCATCAGCCAATCGTGTTGCAGCGTCAATACAGAAGAACATGCAGAGATGGTCAAGAGGTTCCATTCCGATTCAGTTCAATCATCAGAATAGGGAAGAAATGTGATCTAACTTACTTCGTTTGTAGAATGCATATTGGTGCCAATCCGGGAGAGGTTGCCTATCTCAGAAACGACTGAAATCCTCGGATATTCACACACTACTTTCTCTTGTGTTTACAGAGAATGTCGCGAAACACTGTTGTGGTAATTACGTGGTTGAAAACACCCGGTTAATGGCCGATGTCAGAAGGGAACGGTCAGACTCTTTCAAGCTGAGAGGACGGCGGCAGCGTTTCAAGTTCCCACGTGTTACAACAGTGGTGTGCAGAGGAGCATCTCTGAATGCACAATATGTAGAACCTTGGAGGGAATTGACTGCAATGGCAGAGGACCACGAACATACTGTGAGTTGCCATTTTATTAGGTACAGGATGTCACCAAACGGAGGTTTCCCCCATTAATTACATAACTATACAAGGCATAGATGCATGTGCCAGATATTAGCATTTGTACAGATGCATTCGTAGGACAAACTTTTACAGATGCAACGTCTTAAATTTTGCGCATTGCTGTGTGCAGTTCGATCAGGGCAATGTGCAGCGATACACTGAGTGCTGATGCCCCCAAGTGGCTAAAGGCCGATTCCACATCTTTTGGTGAATAGGTGGAAAGTTTTTACTGTGGCCGGAAACTAGTGCTCCAGCGCTCTTGATGGCCTTATAGTAAAGTGTAACATCGTATGCTTCCGGCCGAGACCGTTTATCAGGACTGAGAGTGAAAAGTGCACGGGAAGGGGGTTGGAGAACGATGCCTGAAATAAAAGTTGCGGGATGAGTTAAAGGACAGCTGGAATGTGATAGGTGAAGTCAGATTGAAAGGAAAGGTCAAAGGCTGGACTGATAGAGTATAGTGATAGGGATTTGGAATTACAATGTTTGGCCCCAGAGAATTCCTGTGCAGTTATGCGGTGAAAAACTTGTCGCAGAGATCAATTCATAACATTTTGAATTGAAATAGAGAAAGATAAATTAATGAATATGTTTACACGTGCTGCCTCGCTGGAGTTACAGTGAAAAGCTGGTCTTGCATGCAGATCACAGTGTACTGGTGAAGAATAAGTTTCAGCAAAAACGTTTAAAACCACCAGAGAAAACCGCAGTGAGGGTGAACAGGACTACAGAGAGGTGGATTGTGAAGTCGAGAATCCACATTATTGTCCCATCCTCGAGCATAAGAGTAGGGGAACGAAGGCAGATATCCTGCTGGTTTGGTGACTGGAGCCTTCATTATCATCGGCTCCTTTACTGAGGTAACGATGTGTACGGACAGAGGGGACGTTTGAGCGATGTGCTGAGCTGTGCGCAGGGCCCTCTCCGGTTTCCTGCCGTCAAATCCGAGATAGCAAGCGCATGCGCGGAAATGCAGCCGAGTGCAGACCGTTCGTGACAGAAAGTAGCAGCCGAACGCGGTCTGTTGCTGCCACCTACTGATACAACAAGGCCACTGAACCTCCCTGCTGCAGGCTGGAAGGTTTTTGTAGTGGGAGACGCGTTATCTGAAGTTCTGTGCGCTACTACAAGTGCAGTAGTAGACGGCGGAGTGAGAGGCCGAGGCCCGTCCCAGTTCAGTTTAAACAGAGTGCGGCTGGGTCTTGTCGCCGTGTAGGAATCGGATGTGTCGTTCCTAACCGAACCTTGTCCAACAGAATAGAAGAGACAATCCATTGCCTGGCCGGGTCGCTGCCTGTACCAATACATTCGTGTATAGTCCGTTTTCAGCAGCGTACACGAGACGCTGGCCGTCTCACCCTCTCCGACTGACAAGGAGGAAGGCGACTGGTCAACGAACACGGTCAGAATCCCTGTAAAACAGAAAATCGGTTAGTCATCAATTTCCCTTAATTGTTGATCAGCTCGCGTGTGATCTAGACAGCAGGAACGGTCTGGCGTTCCCAAAATATTCTGTCCACTCTCCGGTTAACCCGATGTTTCACACTATTCTGCACCGTGAAATTTGCGCTAAACACCAGCCTGACACAGATGCACACTAGTTCAGAGAAAATGAGACTCTTCGAACCGCAGTGAGGAAGCGGGGTTAAATGTCATTGAGCATAATCTCATTTCGTCCTGTTTCAATTTTGGCGCAGATCCCCACGCACCCTCGGAGTAATCCCGATACCCCCTTCCGAGCTTAGCGAAACCGAAGGAGTCCCGCAATTTTAATCGGGTCTGTTCGACCAGCGCGGCAAGGATTTATCAGTGGGAAGGCGTTTTCACATTCGGCTCCTGAGTAGCAAGGTAGGCATCAAACCTTCGGCCTCATGTCCAGATCTGCCAAGTCTAACCACGTGCGATGCTGAAATACGTCGTTCCACACCCTTTCCCCGAGATCTGTGATTTGTACTTACCTGGGATCATCGCCACGATCAGCGGGAGGCAAACAATCCTCCGCACCATCATCTACAGGATGAGGATATTTCCTCTATGTGAAGCTCAGAGCCAGCTCTCACACAGTCTATCTGTGTGGTCTGATAAAGGAACGAGATTATCGTTGTTTTGTGGAGATGACGTCACTTCCGCTACGGTGAACGCCTTTGGACTGACGATGATGCCCGAAGTGAGTTCAGGCAATGCAGATACGTTCGGACGATTTGAAGCTGGGAAGCGCACATCCATGGGAAGGTGGTTCAAAATGATTGGACAATGTTCCCGAGGGCAGGGAATACGCAACCATAGAAGAGCTTCAAGCGTGTTTCGCGTCGATTGCAGAAAATAAACGGCACTTCACCAGACCCACAAAATAAGCGGACTGTTTGAAAAGCGGTAGGAAAGGACAAGAGAAGATTAGAGGACAAATGGTGTCTGTAGGGCTGAGACAGGAAGCGAATGGGGAAAAGCCGCCTGGATGTGGTATGGAGGGGAACGGCCGCGACAGACGGAAGGGATGCGGGGAACAGCAGGTGATAGTGACATTTCACGTCAGCTGATTCAAAGCGCCAGTAAGTACAGAGCGTGGAGGAAGAGCCAGTGTACAGTGCTGCTTCATTTTCTATAACTGTGTGTGATTTCTTTTTCCCCATATATTCTATTGTATTTATTTATTATACTGTGAGTGCCTGTCTCAAATCGAATCTCGGTGTATCATGTGGAAAGCTGCACTTACGTTGAAAATAAATTCACTTTCGTTGTTTCTTCCCTTCTGTCTGTCTGTCTGTCTGACTGTCTGTCTGTCTGTCTGTCTGTCTCTCTCTCTCTCTCTCTCTCTCTCTCTCTCTCTCTCTCTCTCTCTCTCTCTCTCTCTCCTCTCTATCTATCTATCTATCCACTTGAATTATTACATGTTGATGTAATTCTTGTTAACTGCAATAGAAATAGATAAAGCGTTCAAGGACGTGGAAGTAACCGCCGCATCATTTCCAAGGGATAGGGTGGTAGAGTTTGAGCGTTGATTACCACGCCGTTCTATTCGACAGCGCAATGGTTGAATTGCAGTGCATCCGGAAATGCTAACAGCATAAGAAACCTTGCGAATGAAAGTCTCTGCCCGATGATAGGACAGTTTTCACGACCCGACATCTCAGATTCCCGTCAAAATGCGGCTGTTTTGCCGACAGACGGATCTGCACATTAGGTGCTTCATGGTCCAACAGCGCCCCCTGCAGCAGACTCGGGATCATTGACGGAATCTGAATATAGACAAAGAAGAACATATTAATATCCAGCCTTCAGTCTACCTGCATTCTACAGACGGTTCCTAATGCTATGGGTCTCTGCAATCGTGAGTGGACGGCTCTTACGTATCATCTAAGGTAGGGTTGAGGAGCGCGGCTTCATGTGTTCACCCGTGACAATTTGTTTTACCGCTCAATTTCATGCCATCGGCAATGTAGTAGGAAAACTCCAGCGGGTCAGTCAGCAGCTACGGCGGGTACCGCTGCTGGTATTGACACCGACTTGTTATTGTCACCTCTAACAAGATGCAGTCACAAGCTTGTTCACAGATGTATAGTCAGTACGCGGTGCACTGATGTGAAATAGGAAACATCAATAAAGTTTAAGAGATACAGAAAGAAAGCGGAACAGGAGCACAGTACCATAATGAGTTTCATCGTGACGTCAGTGGTCCACGTCAATGTGCCATCGTCCCGTAAAAATGGGCCACTCGAGAGTTGAATAACAGCGGGAGAACAGGCTGCCCTTGCGATTGTTAGTATGCACATTCAGATCATTGAGTCCTCCGCCCGACTGGAGGCTGGCGACTGCGCTCCTCTGACAGAAGGAAATATCAGACAGGGGGTGCTTCCGGGATCGACTGAGCTGTATGGACGTTTATTTTTCTGGAGTTTCCGGCTGGTAACTGTAGAGCAGTTGCCATATCAAGTAGAATTCTTGTCTCTGTGATATCGGGAGTTACTGGAGCAGGAGGAGAAAGCTGGACACGTGTTGCCGGTTCGAGACAGAATAAGTGGCTGTCAAACACCATCCTGTGCTGCCACCTAGTGGTGGAACATGAACTCTGAACATTCCTGTGATAAACAGGAAGGTTTTTGTACTGAGAGACCCTTTACTTCAAGCTCTGTGCGCTACTACAAGCGCAGAGGTAGACGGCGGAGTGGGAGGACGATGCCCGCGTCAGTTCCAGTTTAAACAGCGTGTCGCTGGGTCTTGTCGCCGCGTAGGAATCAGATGTGTAGTTCACAGATGATCCTTGCCCAGCAGAATAGAAGAGAACATCAATTGCCCGGCCGGATCGCTGTCTGTACCAGTACATATTTCTATAGCCCGTATTCAGCAGCGTACACGACAGAGTGGCCGGGTCTCCCTCTGCGATTGACAGGGAGGAAGGCGATTGCTCCACGTAGGCGGTCAGAATCCCTGTCGGACAGAAATCAGATTAGACTCCAATTTCTCTCAATTCATCATCAAAGTGCGCGGAAGCAAGATAGATGGAAGAGTTTGGTATTATCGAAGGACCGTGGCCACTCTCCGATTTTCCCCGGAGATTCGCACTGTTGTGCGATGTGTAATAGGCGAGATGTACAATCCTCACCCGATGACCATGGCCGAATGGTGGGTCATTTACACCGGCCGCTCTGCGATCAACACAACGAAATGCTGTGAGATGAGACACCCAAACGCACGAAAGCGCTGACGCACACGTACTCGAACTCGGGCAAAACCTCATCCATCGAAACGCAGTGAGGAACCGGGGTAAAATGCCGTTTAACAAGCACACATTTGTTCTGAGTTCAATTCCCCTCGCATCCTACAAGAAACCCCGATATCCTCTCAGAGCATCGTGGCAGAACGGAATGACCCCACGGGGGTCACTCTGACAAGCGCGTTACATATTTATCTGTCATAAAACACTTTGCCATTTGTTGAAAGGGATCAATCAAATCATTGCCCTCTTGGGGAGAAATTCTACCAAGAAGAACCACGTTCGATACTGCACCCCGCCGTTCCACAAAGTGCATTTTACACCCCCTGACCCCAGCCCTGTGATTTTAACTTACGCGGGATCACCGCCACGATCAGCGGAATGCAAAGCCTGGCCGTCAGCATCATTTACCGCTGTGTGGAATCGAGTGATGTTCCGTTTCAGCTCAGGGGGAAGTCTATCCGCGTTGCCTGAGAAAGCAATTCTCCCATTGGCCCCGTGGCAATGGTGTCACTTCTGCAAATATATTTGCCTCTTGGGTGCGGTTTACAGTGCTGACATTCTGTGATGAGACCCGAGTGCCACGCATGCGCTACAGGCAATTTGGATGATTCCAAGCTGAGAGGAAATAACAATAGACAATAGACAATAGGTGCAGAAGTAGACCATTCCGCCCTTCGAGCCTGCACTGCCATTCTGAGATAATGGCTGATCATCTACAATAAATACCCGGTTCCTGCTTTGTCCACATATCCCTCGATTCCCCTATCCATAAGATATCGATCTAGCTCCTTCTTGAAAGCATCCATAGAGTTGGCCGACACTGCATTCTGAGGCAGTGCATTCTACACCCCCACAACTCTCTGGGAGAAGACGTTTTTCCTTAACTCTGTCCTAAATGACCTACACCTAATTCTTAAACCATGCCCTCTGGTACTGGACTCTCCCAGCATCTGGAACATATTTCCTGCCTCTGTCTTGTCCAATCCATTAATAATCTTATAAGTTGCAATCAGATCCCCTCTCAATCTCCTTAATTTCAGCGTGTACAAGCCCAGACTCGATAACCTCTCTGCGTTAGACAGTCCAGACATCCCAGGAATAAGCATGGGAATTAGGTTCAAAATACTCCGTAAATGACCCCAAATAAATGCAATACCAGATTAGAGCTGCCAGTTACTTACTTACGATTCCGTGATCGGGGAATCAATTCTGTGCCAGAAAGTAATCGGCCTTCGTCAGAAACGCAGAGCGAGGCGGAGTGTAGTCGCCATCGCGTTTCCTTCAGTGTTGAGGTGAATGAAGTTATTCTCACTCGTTCCCGCTCTTGACTCAGTGTTGACAACTTCACGCAGCTCAGCATCTGACTGTTTGAAAACATAGCGAATCTCTTTAAATTTTTCACAGATCTCAATGATATTTATTACATTCATATTTAACGTTGATTGCTTATTGTGCCTATGCACAGTTTGCCTTCATTTAGAAATTGTTTGTCCATCTTTTTTCAATGGCTCCATTGCTATATTTTAACGCATCTGCTGTAAATGCCCGGAAATTAATCTTAGGGTAGCTTATGGTGCCACGAGTCTAGAGTTAAGCAGAGAAACCGGACCATACGGACCATAATTGGGTAGGTGGTGAAGTGGAGAGTCCACATTATTGCAGCCTCCTCTCGTACAAACGGCCTGTTGGAGAGTCGGAAGTCAAACGGGAGTGATTCTGCTCGAGTTGTGTCTGGGATCTTTCATTACGCTGGTTGTTTTAAGGAAGTGGATGGGCTCGGGCGGCAGAAAAAAGGGCCAGACAGGCAGTGGCCACTTTTCTGGTACAGGAGGCATCGGAAACAAAGTCCACCTTTTTGCCAAGTGGTCACAGTTTCGCTGTACGGAGGGATCGATCCAGGCTGGGCCGGTCGGTTCAGGAACCGGATGGTTGAAGGGAAGTCGCTGCCCCTGAACGATGTGGTGTAGGGACTTCAGCTTCTCTTCCTCCTGCCCGGTGGGAGGTGCGGGGAGAAGGCACAGACCGGATGGTGCTGGTGGGGGGGACGGACGGTTCTTTGATGGTGGTCGTTGCCTTCCTGTGTCAGCTCCCCTTGTGGTCATTCAAGTAACCACACATTTCAAGAGCAGAGGTCAGAAGATCTGCACGAATGTCGAAGCTTGAAGTAGAGGGGCGGCAGAAGGCCTCCATATTGCCCTTTTAAAACTTTTTTTTTAGTTTTCGGTACGGAAGTCTGCGGGACATTAATATTTCAGGAAAATCAGGTCCACCCCATGAGCGTGTAGCTCTTGACAGAGGAAAAGAAGGAGCAGGACGTGGTGAGGCCTGTGTCAGAGAGGCACCGGAGGTATCGGGGCCCGAGGGAGATGTGCACTCTAACAGTGACTGATCACCGCAATCGCTTTCTGGTGTCCTGTGGGACAATGTTAACGTGGAAGGCAGCAAAATTGGATTCTTTGATTTATCAGCAGACCGTAGGAGCGAACAGCGTGGAAGCCACGTGGCCTCGGTAGGACAATAGACTCGGCCTGAAGCCACGGTGACGCCCGTTGACTCCCGACCAGCAGAGGAGCGTCGGATTCCGTAAGCTCCACCGTAGTCAGTGTGGTGCGGCGTCCAGGTTGCAGTCGGTGCTGCCCCCCAGCGTCCACCCGGCGGACAAAACGTTGTATTGGGTCGGACGGCAGGTTCCTGCAACATCCATGAACACGTTACTGTTAGTATATATATTTCAGGTGACCGTATTTCACCTTGTATTTTGTGTGATTGATGGTACTGTGGCTGTCATCCTCGACCCGGAGATATACTGTCGCGTTTGGCTCTAATAATGGGTATCGATATAAGTTTTAATGACAATTCAAATTAAACACATCAAAATTCACCTTGAAATGCCTATGAAAGTAAAGTTAACGTCCACGGTCCATGTAACGGGGCAGCAGAGATGCGGCTTAATGTCCGATAAAAATACCACAGCACGCATAGACAACCTGTATGATGACAGAGAGAACTCCTATTACATACGCAACTCTGGGCATTTAGGGGCTATCGAGGTAATACAACGCCAGCTGGATAAACGAGACGGCGGCAACACAAGCCAGTTACAGCCTGTAATGAGCTCTCCGGGCCAGTGCGGGGAGCTCGAGAGCGTCGTGCTCCGAGGTATTAATCTGGACAAAAAGCACAGAATAGCTTCTTCCGACCAAACCGAGTTGAGACGCCCTGCAACCAGTCTATTTTAACACTTCCCTACACACAGGACAATTAAACTACTAACGGCTACTTTGATCTTTGAGTGGAAACCGGAACACCCGGAGGAAACCCACGTCCACAATTGAAGGACGTAGAAACTTTTCCATGCACGCGAACACTTAGTTCTTCTTTCTCCATTTTTTCAACAGCAAGCAGCATCAATCGTCATGGATTATGCCATCCACCCCAGGTTATGTTCGCTACAGTTGGGATGGAGATACGGGAAACTTCCATCCTGCACCAGCAGGTCCAGGAACGATCATTTCCTTTTCGCCATAGGACTCCCGTATCGGTGAGTTCACTGATCGCAACACTGAACCCGATCTCAGTATTATTTATTCATTTATCTAGAATGTATCTACCTATCGTTGTATCTGTCTGTCTATCTATCTATCTATCTATCTATCTATCTATCTATCTATCTATCTATCCATCTATCTATCTATCTATTAGTATCTATTTATCTATCCATTTAGTTATTTGTTGTATTTACACAGTCCTTTCTTTTGGCCATTATCAGTTCCTTTTTTTCCTTTATTATATTGCACTTCACTATCACAGACATGGGAGGTGTGACTGAGCCAGAGACCAGGGGAAGGAGAGGGGTGCTGAATGTTGAATATCACGTTATTCTCATTGAAAAGGTAACCGTTATACGGTAAACTATGACGAAATGCCGACCTCGCATGAAGTCCTGAGAATGGAATCCACCAACCCGACGTTAAAAACTGATCCAGGACGCCAACTTAAGCGAGAGGCTTTCAAAACGCAGCTGCTGTTCCTACCGAGGATTCTGCATTCGCGGCTCAACAGCGCCCTCTGCAGCAATCTCGGTTCATCCTCAGGATCAGAAAGGAGATAAAGAAGGCCAACCCATGAGGTCAACCAGCAACCTGTATGTAATTGGGGGAGGGATTCAGAACAGCCCGTGAGAAAGCAACGGGGCTTGCGACCGTAAGTGTATCCGACTTATCTAAGAATACGGGACTAATCATTTCTCTCGGCATCTTGCTGCTTTCCGATTTCGCCGTACCGCTGTCTGAATTTCCCTTTCAGACTGTGAATTATTCGCTTTCAATGTGAATTAATGTCGTCGCCACCTGCCCTGTTGGGGTTTTTGCTCGAGGCCTCCGTCGTTGTCAGTCGCTGTGCAGACTGCGAGCGCAGAAATATGTGGCCATGTGGTTCAGCTGCAGGCGAGAGGCGCTCAGGGTGAAGGCGGCGTAACTCGGCTGGCTGGCGGTGAACCCCTCCACCTCACGCTTGGAGCAGCCATGGAGTAGAATAGGTTCTGCGGCTCACGCCCCGGGTTTAACCTGTAGCAGTATAGTTGATAAGTTCTGCCGTCCTCAATGATGCATTGGAGCGTCACCGCCTCGCCGAGAGGCTGAGAAACAACGGCGGGGGTCTGGCGGATAATCGCTGAAATCGCATCTGGTAATAGAAAGCGGGAAGAAGTTATTCAATAAAGAATATCTGACGCAGAGATGAGATTGAGTAAAAGGGAGACGGCATGACGGAAAGCGAGTTTGACAGAGAGGAGGGGGAGAGAGAGATAGAGAGAGGTGGAAAGAGACAGACAGACAGAGAGACAGAAATAGAAGGGAGGGAGGGAAGAGAAGGAGACAGATAGAAAGAGACAAAAAGAGAGAGAGGGAGAGAGATAGACCGAATGCGACAGCGGGGGAGAGCGAGAAGATTAAAAGACTTGGGAACCAAGGAGAAGGAAAGAAAAATAAACGAAACGTTGCTGTGAATATGCGAGAAAGACAAAAGGAGAGCAAGGGGGAAGATGAATCAATAAAAAAAGCTGTTAAGTTCTCTTACGATGGAAAAAGGCCGCCAGTGATAGTACCAGGAACATCATTCACTCGAGATGAAGAGACAACGAGTCAAACCTGTCTTGAAGGTAAATCGGGGAAAGACGGTTGCCAAAGGCTGAGGGTGAACTTCCAGCCCCCCCACCACATTGTCTGCGATTGGCTCACGGGCCCTCCCTCCGCTGAAAGGCGATGATCGGAAACAGGATACGGAACGATACTTCTCACAGCCCATGGAGAGATTGCGTATCGGGTGTAATCTTCCGTGTCGCCTTCATCGATCTATTAAAACTAGAGAGCTATTTATCTGTCGCTTAACCTTCTGTTGTCTGCCTGTAAAATCTACCTATTTTCTACCTTTATCCGTCTTTCTGTCCGTCTCTTTTGATGGCATCTTTCATATAATTGCAGACAACGGCACACCAGCCCCTCCACCATTGAAAGACGTTGCCTGGAAACATGGAAAAGCATTCCAAAGGACCTTATCATGATGGAGGTTTTATGCTTTGGACTTCACTTAAAACGGTGACGGATAAGCTCAAAGTTCTAGAGAGTTATTCATCTGTCTCTTACCTGCCTGTGGTTTGCGATCGATGTGCCTACCTGTATCCATCTTTCGATCGGTCTCCTGAGATGATGTCTTGAATATAATTGCACAGACTGCACCTGGACCTTTGATGTTTCTGCTTCATGTGATATATCAGGGCGAGATGGAGGCAAGTACAGTCAGCGCACGTGAGACATGAATTTGTTGGTTCAGGATACCCGGTCGTGTGTGATGCGGTGACTGGGTGGCTGAACGGCAGCTTCCCAACCAGAAGTCAATGCCGACGCTTTTTGTCGTAGAGCGCCCTCTGTTGGCTATTAGTTCTGGTACTACGGGGCCCTGTGTAATTTAATTCTATTTGCCTCCGTTTACTCAAAACATCCATGAAGCCTTACCACCTCTGTACCTGCCCGAATGTTGTAGGTGTCCCCTCCTCGACTGCTTTTACCAGCAACTCATTCCGTGTAGCTAACTTTATTTGAACATAAACAGATTACCCTCTGTATGTAATTATATAATTTGGGTTTAATCCCTGCTACCCATGGGAAATAATGATGATGCATCTTGTCTATGCTCCGGGAGGTTTTACAGGCCTCAATAAAGTCAAAGTCCCTGTCAAAATAAATTTATTAGCAAAGTACGTATCTGGCTCCAGAGACAACCTTGATAGTTACTTAACTGCAGGCATTCAGAGAAATAGGGTTGGGGTTACTAGTCGATTCTGTCGCAGCACCATCACATTCGGCCGAATAATCCCGTAGTAGTCGTGACTGCCTCCGTTCCACAAGTTGCTGTGTCAGGGTTATTCCTATTGAGGCCGCAGGGTGGCACTCTACACAAGACTTTGGTTTTGCCAAGTCCCAGCTGCGGGGTCGCAGAGTAAACAGCTTGCTTGCCCTGTTAATGACATTCTCGAAATCTGACTCGCAGACAAGTGGTTCGTTGCCACGTAACCACTTCTGCCGCGCTGAGATTGCTGCCTGCTGGAGAATCCCGTGCTATACGCTTTCAATGTCCACTGCAATCGTCATCCCTGCCGAATTGCTGGCATGATAACAGCTTGCATGACGGGAGTTATGAAGTTACTTATAGGAGGTTGCCAGTTGGACCGAAGCGTCTGTTTCTGTAATGCACCAGAATACGACGCTACCATCTACACCTCTCAAACAATAAACTTTTGGGCTGAGAGGTCAGCGTCTGTAATGCATATTCTGCAGCTCCGCTATTTGCAATTCATGAATAACACGGAAAAAGCACTCTGGACCATCATATACAAAATTAATCTGTCTTTCTGCTGAACATAATCCGTACCTCTCTGTTTATATTCCCCTCTGCGCCTCCCAAAACGGTACGATGACTGAATTTGTGACATTGAAGTTAGAAAGACGTATCCAGGACTGAAGGGACAGCTTGCGTTTTCCTGCTGAACTTGGAATGGGGCCCGCCCTCCCGATTGACCTCCGAAACTGTAAATGGCTTGATCCACACACCATTCAAACTCAAAGCTACCAGTGTCGCAACTCAGTGACGTATGGTTGAGGGGCGGATCTTCGTCCGTTCACTCTGACAAGGCATTCAAAAGGTTCTTCGTCCCGAACGCCCTTCCGCTTGGAGGAAACTGTCTAAGTTGAAAGATGTTCGTGTTATTCGAGCTGCTGATCTGGCTTCACGGTAAACGACAGCTTCAATTTGCGAGTAGTTCCGCACTACCCTTTCTGGGTTCCGTATATACTTGCACTTTATGCTTTACTAACACTCTCTGACGCTTCTTTCTCGCTTTTTCCATCATTCCGCCATTTTGCTATTCACCTCTGTCCATCCAATTATATTTTTTTATTCTATTCTCTCACTGTCTCTACACCTTCCCCATCTCGTTCTCTTTTCCCCTTACGCCTCTGCTTCCTGCACTTCTCCTTCACCCTCTTTGCTCCCTTTCTCCATGATCCGAGAGTACATCCCTACTGACGTCATACTCTGCTCCTCTCTTCTCCAGCCGCGAACTCGCAAACTATCCGGCAGTCTCCACCGGCTTTTTCCGGATCTCCAGGGAACCCGATGGTGCTGTCCTGCAACGTGGAGGGCAGCGGCGATTATTACGTGCACTGGTACCGCCAGTACCCGGGGCAGGGACCGCAGTTCATGATCTACAGCTACGGTGCTGACTTCAGAAATCCAGACGGGGAGGTCGATGGATTTACTCTGCAGGCGCTGAAAACGAACGAGAACGAACTGGTGACCAACAGCTTGCGGGTGAATCACTCGGCCGACTATTTCTGCGCCTGGAGTCTACACAGTGACGCGCCGAGAGGGAAGAGCTCGACAAAAACCCCAGACGGCCTGTAAAAGGCGTGACTGAGCAAACACACTTGGCCGTGTGGTGGCGTCTTGTCTATCTTTTGTTTTGACAGAGGAAACGCGGTGTAGACTGGAAGCTGAAGGGGATTTGTAACAACGGTGAGAGAGCAGATGGCCAATCTTCTGGCAAGATGCCAGCTCTTACGCCGGCATTGTGACGTCACGCACACCCAGCACTCTCCCACAAGCCCCGGACGGACAACGATTTACCTGAATATGAGGTGGAAAGGAATAGCGGACTTTCATTGCACAGACGCTCAGTTGCTTCTTCCCTGTGACCACGATTTCGTTACCGGCTTTTTTTTTTCAGAACGGATGTTCTTGCTTTTATAATGTCCTGTAATTATTGGAATTGTTATTGCTCACCGTTTTTTTCTTTTACTTTTGCTTGAGATCGCATTTATAATTAAAATTACCACTCTGGATTTCGCCGTCCATAGTTCCATGTTAAAATTATTTTATCCCACAAGAACAGTCCAATGCGTCTTGGTCAAACTTGTGAATTTGATTCAATCAGGTTTTCTTTGGTATCCATGTAGAGATACAGGAATGAATACACCCGTCCTGTCTCCCAAGTCGCGCCGACCAGAAACCAAACTGTTTTAATACGTCCCTAATCTCCGGACAATTTATAATGCCCAATTAACCTACTAACCGCTACTTTCGTCTCGGATGGGAAAGCGGAACACCCGGAAGAAACCCCAGGTGATCAGGTGAAGGATGCCTATACTTTTTCACGCGCACGCACACTTATTTGTTCTTTCTCCCCTTCCTCCTGTCGTCCTTTTTTTTTTGGTTAGCGCAAACGCTTTGTAGTGCAGGCGTCTCAGGTTAAATTCACGCCGCTGACTGTATGAGTTTCTATATTCTCCTCGTGACCGCGTGGGTTATCTCTCTTTGGACCGGAATACCCCACGGCTCCAGGTGGAGCTGGTCAGAAGGTGAAATGCTCACTGTAAATTGTTCTGTAACTAGGCTGGGATTAAATCGAGCCATTGCCGAGATCTGCGGCTCGAGGGCCTGAAGAATGAAAACAAATCCAGGGCAAGCGGCCTCCGTCCTCATGGACTTTGCCATCCATACCAGGTTATTTTCCCAACAAACGAGATGGAGGTCCGGGAAGCTGAGATCCTACACGAGCAAGTTCACTGATTCTCATTTCCTTTTTGCCTTCAGATTTGCGTATCAATGCTTAGTAAGTTCACCGATCGCCAGACGATCGATCGATATCTATCTATCTATCTATCTGTCTATCTATCCATCTATCTCTTTCTCTATTTATTTATCTATCTATCGATCGATTTATCTATCTATCTTTCTATCTATCTATCTTTCTTTCTATCAATCTATTTCACTGTCTATCCATCTATTTATTGCATTTGCACTGCCTTCCTTCGTTTGACTATTGATTATCAGCTAGAATCAGGAAATGCGGGAATGACAATAGAAGTCCATGGGAAAGATGAATTAATATAAAAGCTGGATTGGAGTGATGGTACTCCGGTTCCCGTGTACTCTAATTCTCTCTGCCTCCGTTTTCTCAGTACATCAATTAAGCTTGACAATCTATGTAGCCGCCGGAATGTTTTAAATTTACTCTGCTCTACTCCTCGTTTCAGAAACTCATTCCACGTGTCTAAGTTGATTTGAGCATAAAAACGTGTCCCTCAACTTGAACTTCTGTAATTTGGGGTTAATCTCTCCTACCCCCGGAAGATAACGATGATGCATCTTATCTCTGCTCCCGGACAGCTTACAAGCCCCGGTAAAGTCAAACTCCCAGCCAAAATAAATTTAGTATCAAAGTAATTATAGGGCACGATAGACAAACTTGAGATTCATTCACTTGCAGGCGTTTACAGGGAAAAATGTATACAGTCCTGAATAACCATTCAATACCTAAGAGTGACCAAATAACAAATATGCAGAAATAATTATTTTTAAAATCGAGCAAATAGATGAATTACACTAAGAAATTTCGTTGCACTGTCCCTGAAAGTGAGGCTGAAGTTTGCAGAATGTGTTCAGAGTTCAGGTGTGGGAAGTTGCACACGCTCCGATATGTCGGTGGAATCCCAGTAGTTCGCGGAACATGCCGACCCTCAGGTCCGGCCAGTCATCTTCCTGTGAGGCGCCAATTTCTCTGAACTATATTCATTTATTCCGGTATCCGTCTGCTCTACAGCACCCCCTGGTGTCCTGCTGTTCTTTGTTTAAATCGCCGCGGCGCCAACATAGCATTCGGACAACTTTCCAACCCGAACGCCAAATGAAAGCCTTTTGCATACAGGAGGAAACGAGAGCACTCGATGAAAACCCAGAGGATCTCTTGATGCCGGTGGGATGCTTGCATCATGGTCTTGATGCTTGCAGATGCCGGCCGGAGTCCAACGCCTGATTGCTGTTCACTTCTCCTCTTTCGCCCTTTCGAAAGAAAACTGCTATAAACTTAGACAACTGTCTTGACTGGCGAACGGCCCCCCAATTTTAATGGCATTTTTCTACCGCCCCTTGGCACATACCCTCATCCACGCTCGTTCAGGAATTTGTTTTATGTAGGGTTACTTTAAACATCCCTCGCTCACGCAATGACAGTCCCCGCACAATCGAATGTTTCCTTATGAATCCGGTGCCCTAGTAAATTTTAATCTTTGTGAATCCAGTCTGCTGCCGCTCCAGCTTAATCTCGTCTATCCTGCACGATTTCTACCAGGAGTGAAGACCATACCCCAATTCAGGCCGAGCAAAAATTGGAAAGCATGCTGTGTAAAATGTTTCGGCAGATGCCCGCTCATCGTTGCACTGTCATCGTCTCTTTTTGCGCCGTCGTCACCTCTCTCAGGAAGCTGAATCCTTGCACCCTAACTCGGAAACTCTTAGCGCCGTCTTCCTGTGACGGGCCAAAGCCAAGGAACCTTTTCCCAGAGAGCAGAGCAGCTGTGGAATTCTCTGCCCCATGAGGCAGTGGAGGCTACTTCAGGAGACATATTTCAGACAAGGGCGGATAGATTTTTACATAGTCGCGGAGTTAAGGGTTATGGGGAAAAGACACACGGGTGGAGATGAGTCAATCGTGAGATCAGACATGATCATAATGGTGGAGCAGGATCGAAGGGTCAGACAGCCGCCATGTGTTCCTTTCCCTGAAGTTCTCATTAACTACGTTCAACCCTCAGATGGGGCAGAAAATTAGAGGGTGGTTGAGAGAGAGTTGAAAGTTGGGAGAGAAAGAAAGGGCGATGGGGAGAGAGAGGTGGAGGTTGAGGGAGAGAGAGAGAGAGAGAGAGAGAGAGAGAGAGAGAGAGAGAGAGAGAGAGAGAGAGCGCGATGGGGAATAGTAGAGGTTGGAAGACAGAGGGTGAGCGGTGGGTGAGGGGTGAAGGGCGGGTCAGGAGGGGAAGAGCAATGGGGGAGAGAGTGGGCGAGATGGGGAGAGAGGGGAAAGAGGAAAGCGGAGGAAGAAGAGCGAAGAGAGTGAAAAGAGGGGAGGGAGAGGAGGGGGGAGAGGAGAGAGTGGTGGAGAGAGAGGAAGGAGGAGACAGAGAGAAGAAGAAAAAAAAAGCAAAGTAAGAGCATTCCTCAGAGTCCCAGCCTGTCTATTCACGGCCTGGCGGGCGATGGCGAGCGGAGGCGGTGAATATCCCAACTCCAGGCCAGGGAATTCCTGTTGGTGGCTGAGCGGAGAAGTCGGGATTGAGATGCTGTGACCTTTAATCCAGCCTGGGTCGTGTGAGCAGACTTAGGGTAACAATGATGATGAACTGCTTTTCCCACAGTCTGGCGAATGTGTGAAATTTTCTGCCCAATTAGCCCCGATTAGTTGTTTGAAATTTTGACTGTGTGCCCATGTAAGAGAGAAGGTTTAACATGGGATGGGTTAAAGAGTCGGCGCATCATCGTCGAAGGAACGGCTTTTGGGGTCTTTCACGGTTTCAGCAATCATAATTGTTTGTCTGGCTGACAAACTGGAAATACGACAGAATGAAAAAAAATAACACATTGCGGGAAAGGGTGAAGGGGAACATCGCCTCGGGCGCTTAAATCCAAATTTCAAAGTAAGTTCATAAAAAATGACGGAAATGGCTCTCTGTACTACCGGGCCTTCAGTTTCTACCCGGCATTCACAACGAAGCAAGAAATAGAATAAATGAAAATCAATGTACAATGTACCGACAATCCATCAATCAACAGGAATGAGTTTCACAATCCTGGAAAGTGACTCCGGACGAGCGTGCCGTTGTGAAACCAACGTTTCTTGAAGCTACTGCCCTACTGTAGTAGCGAGTTGAGAACGTGGCCTCGACGGCGGAGGGAATTGATAATGGATACTGCTTTCCCCTGGCAGCTTTTCAGGTAAATGCGTTTTGGCTGCACCTGCGGGGTGAGTAGAGAAAGTGGATTGCACGGCTACGATGGGCCTAATCACGAGGAGCATTTTGTCTGAGGCGGCCGTAGACGTGTCCCGCCGGGCGGGACTCGCTGTGCAGCAGTAGGTAGCCGAGTCCGTCTCCTCGCTGCCGTTGAGTTGCCGAGTGAAGCGGTTCTTTGCACTTCAAGTTTATTGACGAACCGCAGTTCAAAAGTTGGGGCGCAGGTGCCGAACTCGCTGCAGAACTACCCCAGACTCCTTCCCACTTGCCGGTACCGGTACATATTTTAGCTGCTCATGCCGCATCCCTCCAATCGGCACTCAAAATTGAGATGGTCTCCCGGCCGAATAGTCGCCGCGGTAGGGAACTGGACTACTGTCGGTGCACCTGCCAGTACTGGATTAGTATGCAAGAGAAAATAATTCACAGTCAGGAGGCTGATAACGGCATAATATTGCGCGTTTTATAAAAGAAACGATATGGGATCATCTTTGAGTCCGTGGTAGTATCAGCTGATTCGAACCGCTCTAAGAAAATTTCACGAAAATAAAACTCAGCATGGTCCAAGAGAGTCAGGGATAAAGTGAGAAAGGCGAGGGTGACGTCAGCGGGGAAATACTTTACCCTTCTGAAACGCTGTTGAAACGCCCTCTTCTCTTTTTCACCTTGTCACTTGTCAGTGGAAGTTACCACCGGAAATGACACCTGACCGTGCGTGGCAATTGTAGATTGATCGTCTGCTTACGTCATGGAGGACTAATTGTCTGCTTTGGATACAAAAGGTAATTGCCAGGAGTCGTGTATCAGAGAGTGCGGAGAGAGACCTTCGGCCACATTCTGCTCTGCTGATCAGATTTCCTATCGAAGGTTGTCGCATAGCCCAGTGATTCGCGCATTTTTCTGATGAAAACTTTCCATTCCGCAGACCGGTCTGGATGTCTTTACGGTGCCTGTAACTAATATGCCCCGCCCAATTATTCCGGCACTCTTTGTAGAAAGAGAATAATTTAAAGGCCCCTTTTAACATCTCTGCACTTCTCACCTTAAAACCAGACCTACATATTTCAGATTCGTAGGATTTGATCTCCAAATTTGAGGAAGGGTATTCTTGCTATTGAGGGAGTGCTGCGTATCTTCAGAAGGTTAATTCCTGGGACGGTGGGGCTGTCATATGTTGAAAGATTGGAGCGAATGGGCTTGTAAACACTGGAATTTAGAAGGATGAGAGCGGATCTGATTGAAACCTGACTGTTAGACAAGCTAGAGCCCGGTAACATGTTCCCGATGTTGGGGGAGTCCAGAACCAGAGGCCACAGTTGAAGAATAAAGGGCAGGCCATTTAGAACGGAGTTGAGGAAAAAACGTTTTCACCCAGAGAGTTGTGGATCTATGGAATGCACTGTCTCAGAAGGCATTGGAGGTCAAGTCTCTGGATGCTCTCAAGAAAGAGTCAGATACACTTGAATATAGCGGAGTCAAGCGATATGGGGAGAAGGCAGGAACGGGGTACTGATTGTAGATGATCAGCCATAATCACAGAGAATGGCGGTGCAGGCTTGAAAAGATGAATCGCCTAATCCTGCACCTATTGCCTACTGTCCTTGGGAAAATGCTGCTATGATCTCACTTTCTATGCCCCTCATGATTTTATAACGCTTCTTCAAGACATTCCTCATCCTCCTTCCCTCCAGGAACTACAGACCCCGGGTTTCCAAACGTTCGCTCTTCCTAGAGAGTCGCATCTACGCCCAAAGCGCCTTTCCCTCACCAGTTGCGGCCACGATCGTCTGCATCCGCCCAACTGAACGTGAAAGGATGAATGCCGTATCGAACGTCCATGAGCATTCAGTGTCAGGAATTGAGATAGCGTTTAAGGGGTACCACGTCATCAAAGTATAACACAATAGCGAGGAAGCCTAATATTAAATCCAATGCCTCTTCCCATTCCGGTATGTCAGTCCTTAGCATCGTCTGTTGCCGTTATAAGGTCATTCAGCCATTTTGTGGGCGAGCATCTCCCCATTTTCCGCCTGTCTCGCATCTCACCAGACTGTACGGAGAACGATTTCTTAAACCTCCAGTACTTGCCTTCCCCCATTCCCCTTCTTGGTTCTTTTATTAACCCTTTCTAGCTTTGTCACACCTGTTCTCTTCACCTTGCCTTCCTATCAACTCCCTCTGGTGTCCGTCCTCCTTCCGTTTAAATGATGTTCAATTCTCCTATCAGGTCAATTCTTCAAGCCATTAACCTTTCCACTTTGCATCTCCCAGCATCCTACTACACCGCTTCCCCCACCCACATCCCTTCCACTCACGTGGTTGTACCATTCAAATTCGAGGTTGTTGTCACTTCCTTCCCCAACCTTCTGGTTCTGTCTTCCTCACTCTTTCTCTCCAGTCCTGATGAAATATCGCACATACCCTGCCTCAGATGCTGAATCCTGCAGCATTTTGAGTGCGGTGCATATGAGTTTGTAAGGAAGAAAACTGACCTTGTTTCGCTTTATTGACTGAAAGGAAACATTTACTGTTTTTCACCTAACGGTTTCATGTTCGAAGGGCACCGTCTGTTGATAAAATAGGGATCATATGCTCCGTGGTTGCAGATTGCAATTGTTTTATTCTCGCTGCAAGGACACCTTACAATAATAATACAAAGGTTAATAATTATCAGCATGATCATTCTCAGACAGGTAAACCTAGGGATGTTTTCAATGGAGCGTCATACTCTTTCAATGGTTAATATCTTCCTTTCTCTCTGTCATGATCGTATTTATGTTTAGTGGTGTGTACTTCATATTACAATAACATGCGCTCGCGTGGAGCGTTGAAACCCATTTTCGATGATGAAGGTATGACCTCATCCGTTTTACCTGTATGTTGTATAGATTCTAAATGCCCCTTCAGTACTAGGCTCACTTTAAATAACAAAAGCTAGCTCGAGTGCCCCAGTTTTGATTTTCAATTTTTCTTCGTGCGTTTTCGAGGTATTAAATTATTAATATCGGATCATCGAATTACTTTTGTTTTATGGTCACTGTTGAAATCTGATTGGCAGATGTTCTTCAACCTTCCAACAAAAAGTTTTCCTTTTATCACACAAAACATACAGAACTCAGTACATGGAAAAGCAGCAGAAATATGCCGATTTGAAAGAAGAAACTGGAAGGCTTTGGAACGTGAGAAGACTATGCATTGTTCGGGTTCCCATCCCCCATGTAATTCTAGTTTAAACCACTCTCCATAGCACTAACAAACGTCACTGCAAGGATGCTAATCCCTGTGTAGTTCAGGTGTTATCCGTCACTCTGGTACAGGTCCCACCTTCTGTCTTCACTCCGTAAACTTTGACGCCCTTACTGATTAAGAACATATGAACATATACCCCATGCCACCTGGCTCAAGGGCAGATTCTACCCCACTCTAAAAAGACGATGGCCATTGAGTGGTCCGCAGGTCCGATCAAACGGGCTTTTGAAATCTAGCTAATTAGATATTTGTCTTAATGTGCGGGTGGGAAGGTGAACATCTTAGTGTGGCTACTGAGTGTAAGTACTGTTGCATGTGACTTTAAACTCCACTTTCTCTTTGTTTTTTGTCGGTTAAGCGAGCTGCAATTCTACCTTCCACCACCAGCCGCTCCCCGGCGTTGTCAACAGGTTTTTGTTGGGAGTCCCCCTCTCTCTGAGCCACTGTGTAGACTCCAAGCGCAGAAGTATACGGCCGAGTTCTTCAATTCTAGGTTGGAGTTCCTCAGAGTGAAGGTCTTTCCGTCCGGCCTCTTGGCGGTGAAACCGTCCACTGGCTCGTCGGAATTGACAGCGCCGGGAGCAGTGGAATAAAACAGGTTTTCCTGCTCTTTCCCCGGGAGCTGTCTGTACCAGAACATGCGAGGTCAGCACTCGTGCCTTTCACCGTGCACGTCATCGTCACGTTCCCGCCGGGGGATCTGGAGAGCACGGCCGGTATCTGGGCGATCGTCTGCGAGCTGACCTCTAGGAAAGAGACGGGGAAAGGAGCACGGTTAATGATACTGGTGGAGATCTGGGGGTGCGGGTGAGGTTGGTTGTGCAGGGGATCAGTGTAGCTCTGGAAACGTAAGAGGAAAGGAAATGTTCGCTAATGATTAAAAACAGTGGATCATTAGAAAGAAATGGAAAAGCAGTCTGGGAAATAAAGAAAAATAGAGGGAATTAAAACGAAACTTTGAGAAAGAGGGAAAACAGTCTATGAACGAAAATATAGGTGCAAAGACTGCAAGGAGGAAGAGAGGAAGAGATCGAGAATTGGGCAGGAAGAGTGAACCTGAGGCACGCAGTCTGTAGCAGAAGAAAGATGGACGGATTGTAAAAGGAGGATAATTAATTTAGAAAGAACTTAGAAGATGAACTCAGACGGGCGAGAAGTGGATCAGGATATAAAGAAGAAAAGGGGGAAAAATGAGAACAAAAGTATTTATCGAGTTTGTAGGGGCAGGAAATTGCTTACCGTGGGCCCAGATCATAAGTCCGAGGAACACAAACATCCCTGTTCAGAAACGTTCCTTCTGATAATGAGCGAGTCTTGTGCTCAGCTGCCATTTATCACATTTGTAAAGGCAGAGAGAGCCAGGAAGAGATGCCACGCCCATTTTAGAAGAAAGACCCACCCTCCACTTACAATTCGACTCTTTATTGGCGGATGAATACAGTATTAACGATTTGTCAATCGCTTTTCTGTTTTTGTTCTGTAGTAATCCAGTACACTGTAAGTTTGACTATCGTTAGTTAATAGAAATTTTCATTGCAATATTTTCAGCGTTCACCGCCAGCGACCCGGGTTCAAATCCCGCCGCTGGCTGTAAAGGAGTTTATCGGCTCTCCTGGTGAACGCCTGGCTTCCCACCGGGTATCGAAAGCACTTGTGTAAACAAATAAAAAAAAACATGATCCTCACATTGCTGCCCTGATTGTCCAAGAGGCAGTAGTCTCTGTTGTGCAGATCACGACAGTCTCCTCAACACGGATCCGTTCTTGGCTGGCAAGCTGCAGGGGGTCGATGGCTGATCTGGCCACGGTCGGAGGTGAGACAGGATCAGCCTCGACAGAGTCTTCATGATATGACAGTTCACGGCCACTGGACGGTAGTCATTCGAGACTTTAAGTTGGCCGTTGTTGGCTACTGTGACACGCATGATGTTTCCACGCTTTCAACCCTGAGAATCCAGTTGGAAATGCGATGGGAAACTCCACACAGCCACTGAGCAGGTTCCCCCAGGAACTTGGGAGATCACAACTTGAGAACACAATGCTTTGCCCTGTCCGAGTCTCCCCAGAGACCTTCTCACCTGCTCAGTAGTTTTGGTGAACTGGGGATTTGGTGGAAGGTGTGGCTGTTGTTTCCCATCGGGACGTTCGGAGTTGGGATCAGGAGTTGTGGATGGCAGGTGCAGGGCAGGGAGGGGGTCTGGCTTAGAAGAGAGCATTTGGCAATTCACTTGACTTGCATATCGTTCATGCAGATCAAAGCATTGAGGTCGTAACATGATACATGATAATAAACAACTGGATTGCAGGTCGAGAATAACTTGCAAGATCCTACCCAGTTTGAGTGGTAGGTCAATTCTGTATGCGTTCTTCGTCTTAGTACAGCAGTGAGTACGCTGTCCTTGAGCAAGTGGTGCGGACTGAAGCATTTGTGTTTTCTTCCCGACGGAAGGGGGTGGTAGGAAATATTGGGCTGAATGGAAACTAGAATGTGCCGGCTGCTTTACCGTGGCAGTGGGATGTATAGGTAGAGTCTGTGGAGGGCAGGCTATATCTCCTGATGTGCTGAGCCGTGTTTTAACAGGCCATGATACATCCACGGATATGGTTATACATGGGCTGATGTGCCTGCATGGCACGCAAGCTAACGATTTTTATTATGTTTGAGCACTGGTAGTTAATTATCGTCTATACTGTTGGCACCACGGTCTTGTAGGACTTTTCGACCGGGCAGGAACCTAAGATGTTGCGGGAGCAGTTAACCCAGCGTAACAATAACACAGCTCTCCTCCATCTACCTGAGGTAAAACAGCTACCATTTCGGACTTTGTACCCGGAGCTAAAATAGGGATTTCTGCAGTTAATTTTGTTCATTTCGCCGGTAACGGATCAGAATCTGAAAGCTGAACAGGAACTGCCTCAGCTGGAGGTGGTAATTAACATCCGGTCTCTCTATCAGTTTTGGGGGAACCCTTTCAAAGCTGGTCCGTGGACCTAGAGCGCTCTCTACAGTCGCCGTGGAGGAAACACTCACCAAACACAAGTTTATTCGATTACAATTGATTTCTAAAACTAATTATTTCGTTCTAAGTTTCTACTACAAACTCTGTTGATCTGTGAGGCAGAGGAGACTGGAATGTTGCAAGCGGGTGGTGATCTCAGCAGATCAGAGCAGGTAGAAGGTGGAACACCACAACACATGAACTGGCCCTCTGAATTGAGATTCGAGTCAAAGAAAGGTAGGGCTCAGAAACAAACGCTTCGGACTACATAGCTGTGCCGAACTATGTAACATGCCTAATATCATTGCCCAATCCCCGGATCAGATGCCCTCCATAGCTCTGCCACACATGTACCAAAAGCACCTTCTCTGAAACGTTGATATCGGAATCTCATGCTCCATTTGTGCGCTGGTCCTTCATCATTCCCTGACTGAAGACGCTTCCTCTCATGCTCCGCTTAAGCATTTCGACTCTCACCCTTTGCGCAGTTCCTCACGTTGCCCCATCCAGCCTCTGTGTAAAGGCCTGCTTGCATTTACTCTAGCTATATCCGTCATACACGGCCAGGTGGCGCTCGTGAGTCTTGGACCGGAGCCCGCCGAGGAGAAGGAACACTCTGATTTTACACCTCCGCTGCCTTCCGGCCATGCGCACCCATGGGAACGGCTTCGGGGGTAAGCCCCGAGGAAGAAATCCGGAGCCGGCGTCCCTAAGGAAGCTTGATGTTGTTTGCAGCTTGACTCTGGCAACCTGTACGACGACAACTGCTGTCAAGCTGTAGCGGCGCTTGCCCTTCCCTGTTACTACATCAGAGACGTGAAGAAGCCGCTGCATGGACAACAGCCGGTTCTTCAAATCCTCCCGCCGAGGTTTGCGCCCTGGAGTGGATGCAGTTCGCCAGAGAAGCGAACCAGTGATCCCCTGGGATCTGCGGCTACGACTATTATTACTACTTCTCCTCATCCTCATAATTGTGTATCCCTCTATCAAATCCCCCCTCAGCTTTCTGCATTCCAAGCAATAAACTCCAAACCTATTCAATCTTTCCTTATAACTGGGGTCCTGGAGTCCCGGCGACGTTCTTGTATATTTTACTTTCAAACGCGCATAGGTCGTTCCGCAGGTATATAAAGGAGTCGGTACAGAAAACTGTAAATTAGGGCTCTCCAACGTCTTTCTCAACTTCAAGATATCTGGGAACCAATCGTCACCACAGCTTGTTTTGTCGTCCAACCTCTTGTTTAGTTGTCTGTTCTCGTTTCAGTCACACCTCGTGATTCAAGCCTCGGATCCTCCAGCACTTGGGTCCAGACAGTCTCTCGCCAGTGAGGGAATAGCCACGAATCCGCGTCAGCCATTTTACTTTCTCAGAACCCTGGCAAACGTGCGGAGGCGTCCCCCGTTGAATTTGCTTCTGGTTTGCAATTAGCACGCACAGCAGGTCCCCACACCGTCTGCACCACGCCATCCTCTCGCAGTCCCCATCGGACAGGAAGTAGGGAAGGTGAAAGTCCTCACAGGATTAGGGTCAGGAACAATGACTTCCCTTCAACCATTCTGCAAACAGACCGGCACGAATGGAACAATTTGTCAAGCAATGGACTCCGTATTTTTTCGTTTTTTTTCAAATGTGTGGTGAACTGCATGGATTGTGTATAATTACAGTTTAATTGACTTTTCTTTCTGGTGAGTCTTGTGTCTCTGATGCAGCTGGAAGTTTCTTTTTCACTGCGCATGTGCAGAGACGGTTTTGGGCGGATGGCAAGAAACTCAGCCACGGGATGTTGCTTCTCGAAATTAAGTTTCACTTCTCCATGTTGCGAATAATCTTACAGCCCTCCAGCTGGCTTCCGCTCCCCTGACTCTCGCTTCTGATGGGTTTTTGTAGCGCTCCTGGATCTGTCGGCGCCGCTGTGAGTACTCCAGGCGCAGAGAAGCAAGGCCGAGTGACTGACTTGCAGCTCGGAGAGGTTCAGGAGGAACAGCGTTTCCTCGGGTCGCACGGCGGTGAATCCATCGACAGCCTCCTGCGGTGTGACCGAACCCGGGCTCACGGAATAAAACAGGTTCCGAAGCTGCTCTCCCGCCCGCTGCCGGTACCAGAACATACTAAAGGCACCGCTGCCCGACAGAGTGCATCTCAGTGTCACGGTGTCTCCTGGAGAGCCGCTGTAGGCCACTGGAGTCTGCCGGATGGTCTGCGAGCTCGCCGCTGGGGAAGGATGTCGGGGAAAAGAAGTATCAGTGAACAGGCAGTGTTGGACGGTGGGGTCTGGAGAGACAGTTTCGGCGCGGTGGGGAAAAGGGATCCACAGGGTTCGGAAAGATGGGTAGTAAATTTGGCAAAGAAGACATAAAGAGACAAGACATCGTAGAATTGGAATGAACTGTGTGCAGTGTTCCAGTCTGCGTATCCTCCCCCACCCCGGCCTGGCCCAGTCCCAAACGTCAGGAGCACGGTGCAGAGTTACCGTCTCCATATCTCTCCCTGCGCCAGATTCGCACCGTGCACTCGAGATGGAACAGTGCAGAGCAAGAAAAAGCTTGATGAAATTCTACGTAATCGAGTCTGCCGGCACGTGTTCCATGGCCCTTTCTTGTCTCTCTATTCACGGGTCTATCTAAATAATTCTTCAAAGTAACCATCAAACACCCACTGTGATTACAAAAGTGGACATGGAAATCTCCTTTTAACATTCCCTCTCTCCCTTTAAACTCCGGCCCTCTGACATCTCCGCAGTCACTGTGGTTGTCCGCCCTGATAAGTTTACAGACCTCAATCACTATCCTTCCACCGCCGAATCCACTGCTTGTCTAACATCTAATTAAAGCTAACCAGTTTCGTGACAACATATTGGGAATCCGTTCACAAAAACAAAAAAATAAATAAAACAAAATTTAAAAAACTACAACAGTACATTGGATTATTCCTACAAATGCGGCGAGAAGAATTGTCACACTATTTCAAAAGTTGCCTCGACATAAATAAAAAAAATGCACCCTTGCACTCTGAATTTCAGATATTTACCTTTACAACTTCAACTGCTAAAGATCCTTCTCGCTTCCATGGCCACTTTTGAATCTCAATATGGACGGACACTAAATTTCATCTGTCCTACGTCTCTCGCCATGGACAATGACCCTTGATTCATGCATCTGAACTCCTTAAATGAAGCGAACAAACGATAAGCAAATTAAATCTTTGCAAACATTCTTACGCTGAACGAAAAGCACCGTCGCGATTAGCAGTATCAATCGCTCAGTCGACATTTGTTGTTTCATCTTCAAGTAAGATGGCAGACTATACGCCACCAGCCCCTTTATTACGACTCTCGTCATGTGATTGGCTGTTTTACTCCTATGTCTCTGATTGGAGGAATGTGCGCAGAATCGGATCGATGGAGACCGGATGTCCAGGTGCTGCAGTGGAAACAGGGGGCACTCCGTATCCATACGGGGATCATCTCAGCGATAACCCCTGCGGCAATTTATAGCAAATTGCACATCTTACTGGTTTGCAATAAACTCACTTGATATTAAACAACAATTTAGTACGGGAGATCCCCTCTTTGAAATTAATAAGAGAACAGCAGAGTAGCTGTTAGCGCGACACCATTACAGCTCGTCCTGAGTTCATGGTGAATTTCAGACGGCATCTGTGAGATTTTGTACTTTCTCCACGTGAACCACGTTGGTTTCCTCCCACCTCCCGAAGGCGGACCGTTTGGTAGGTTGATTGGTCATTCTATTGTCCTGTAGTTAAGCTAGACGGGCCACCCGGCTCGTTCGGTCGGAAGGGCCAGTTGCACGATGTAATTCTAGATAAATAAATCATATTAAAGTACGAGGGGATGGTGCGACGTTAAGAATTTTCAGACTCTTATTTGGAGTCAAGATCAAAGTTCAGTTGTGCACAAGTACATCTGAATCAGTTTATTACCCGTCTGTGAAACATTCCAGGATTGATTGTGATTCAATGCCAAGCATAAAGCACAGGGCAGGATCATTACAGACAACACAATAGCAACCAGCAGTTTACAAGGCAAACAACCGTGTGCAAACAACGATTAACAGAACGGTCACGTGTGCAAACGTCAGCAAACAAATCTCACCGCCCACTTATCCAGTGTGCATGAAGTGATCCGAGCGGAAAGGATGAATGGTCGATGCTTGATAAACTGATAACGCAAGGGGGGAGTGGAAGCTGGGTGGGTGGGATGGACAGTGCAACAACACGAGACAGCGGTTTTACCATGTTAGGAGTTTGATGTGATCTAGAATGTCAACGCCGCTTGTTTTGAGGCTCCAAATCACAGGATGGCAAGGGGCTGTAGAGGGTTGCAGAATCAACTCATTCGGTGCATCCAGCAAGAGCCCAGCGAGAGCTGTAGAATAAGCCGTCCTCAGCAGGGGCTCAATCATCCCCAATAGTCTGGATATTGTTGAGAGATGAGCGTCGCGCCCACCAGCACTGAGAACCCGCGCCACCAGGGTCATGTCTTCGTCTCCTTGCCAAAATCGGGCAGCAGGTAGAGGAGACCGAAGACCCGTACTTAACGATTCCGGAACAGCTTCATACACCGCACCAGCAGATTTATGAAGATTCATGAACTCATGAAAAGTGATTTGTTATTACCCTTTTACTCTCCGTCTCTCTGTCTGTCGTGTCTGTCTGTCTGTCTGTCTGTCTGTCTGTCTGTGTGTCTCTCTCTCTCTGTCCCTCGCTCTCTACGACATTAAATAACGTTTTGTAGTAATATCCTGTGTCACTGTCCCTCTCTCTTTCTCACTTTCACTGTCTCTCTCCATCTGTCTATCTCTTTCTCTGTGTCCTGTCAGCGATATGAGCCCGCGTTTCGTTCTGCTTTCTCCATAACTGCGTGGGTCTCCTCAGTGTCGTTCGATTTCCTCCCATAGTGCAAAGACGTAAGAGTTGATTAATCAAATGGTCACATGGGAGAAATTGTCCTGCGCGTATCCGTTGGGCTGGTAGGATTGCTGTATTGCCAAAGAAAGTAAATGATAACAAATTATCCAGGAATTTTAAAATAAATCATTTTAGAATTAATAGAAATACGTCATCACTTCTTCCAGTTGACAAAAGCAGGCCAGTCCTGGATCTGTCACTGTGACACAATCGTGGAAGACGTGAGCCCGATATATTACATGTGCTGCCACCTCGAGGAAGAACAAATGTACTTCAATACAGCCGAGGAAACAGAGTTACCACGGCGTTTGTTGGGGATCAGTCTCACCTCCATCGTCCAAGTTGGGGAACGGTTTTCAAAGGGAGGTCCACCTCTTGAGGCTCTGCGAGGTACAGCAAGCGCAGAAGAGGACGGCCGATTGAGAGGGCGAGGGTTCCTTCATTTCCAGTAAGAAGCACGTATCACTGAACATCTTGGCCGTGTATCCGACAGGCGTGTAGGTGCTGATGGAGATTTGCCCAGCTGAGGTTAACAAGAGATCCAGTGCCCACACATTCTCTACCAGTACCAGCGTGCATGCGAAGTGCGTCTTCCCGCCAGCTCCAATCGAGGGGGAAGAATGTATTGATTAAGTAGCGAAGGGCCACTAATTACAGTTTGGTCCAAAAAGGGTGTTCAGCTATCTTGAGTCAACTCAGAGGTCGCTCCTCCCATTCTCCGTCAACACTCCCTTCTCTACGCCTATCTCGATCTCTATTACCCTCGTCCTCCCTTACATAAATCCCTGTCCCTGCCATTCCATCTATCCCCTGCAACCCTCCGCTTCTCAGTAAACTCTCCCTCCCCTACATAGCCCGGTTATTGTGATCTCCCCCTACAATACGCTGCTCAGCATCTCCGGCAGACCCTCCCTCTCATACATAGGCCCTGTTTTCGTTATTTTCCCTCCCCTATATCCCTCCCCGATCCGTGATCCCCTCCTACACCGACGGTCACACCGGCCTCCATGACCGGCTCCCTCACCATTACCTTGTCTGCTACTTTTGTTTTCCAGTGTCTGCAGTATCTGTTCTGTAGAAAAGTAAAGTTTTAACAGGAGGGGGAAAATGCGATGAAACTTCTCTACACACGGGAAGTGGCTGATGCAATTACATTTACAAAGCCGAGTAGTATTCAGGGGCAGCACGGTTGACGTGACGGAATGGCATCGCCAGCGAGCCTCGTTCAGTTTTATAAGGAATTCCAACGTTCTACTCTGGACCGCGTAAATTTCATGCGGGTGCTCCGGTTTCATCCCACATTCCGAAGACATAAATGGTAGTAGGTTATTTGGTCACCCGGGGGTAATTGGACGATGTTGGTTCACTCTGCTGAATCTGTAAAAAAGGCTCTGAAATGGGGAAGGATTAGAGGGATAACGCTTCCAGACTGAACGTATAGCTTCTTGGTGAAATGGTGAAAATTTAGGAGTAACATGTTCAGACAGAGAGAGGTATGTACATGGAATTAGCTAAAAATACCACAACTATTAGAACAACCACATCGGGATTTCCCAGTAGTTCCGGCAGCGTCCACAGACAGTGGAACAAACATGAGCTCTTAGTTGTAAAGTAAATAAAATGATAAAGATCTAAATTGAATTGAATTGAAATTATTTCTTACATCCTTCACAAACATGAGGGGTAAAAATCACTCGTCATAGAAACATAGAAACATTAAAAATAGATGCAAGGAGTAGGCCATTCGGCCCTTCGAGCCTGGACCGCCATTCAGTATGATCATGGCTGATCATCCAACTCAGAACCCTGTACCTGCTTTCTCTCCATACCCCCGATCCCTTTAGCCACAAGGGCCATATCTAACTTCCTCTTAAATATAGCCAATGAACCGGCCTCAACTGTTTCCTGTGGCTGAGAATTCCACAGATTCACCACTCTCTGTCTGAAGAAGTTTTTCCTCATCTCGGTGCTAAAAGGCTTCCCTTTAATCCTTAAACTGTGACCCCTCGTTCTGGACTTACCTAAAATCGGAAACAAACTTCCTGCATCTAGCCTTTCCAAACCCTTTAGAATTTTATACGTTTCAATAATATCCCCCCTCAATCTTCTCATTCCAGTGAGTATAACACGAGTCAATCCAGTCTTTCTTCATATGAAAGTCCTGCCATCCCAGGAATCAATCTGGTGAACGAACCTTCTCTGTACTTCCTCTATGGCAGGAATGTCTTTCCTCAGATGAGGGGACCAAAACTGCGCACAATAATTTTAAGTGCGGTTTCACCAAGGCCTTGAACAACTGCATTCGAACCTCCCTGCTTCTGTACTCAAGTCCTTGTGCTATGACTGTCAACATACAATTTGCCTTTTTCACCCCCTGCTGTACCTGCATGTCCACATTCAATGACTGATGTACAATGACACCCAGGTCTCGTTGCACCAGCCTTTTCCTAATCGGCCACCGTTCTGATAATAATTGTTTTCCTGTTCTTGCAACCAAAGTGGATACCGTCACGTTTATACACATTAAATTGCATCTGCCATGATTTGCCCTCTCACCTAACCTATCCAAGTCACCCTGCATCCTCTTAGCATCCTCCTCAGAGCTAACACCGCCGCACAGCTTCGTGTCATCCGGTAACTTGGAGATGCTGCATTTAAATCCCTCGTCTATATCATTAATATATATTGTAAACAACTGGGCTCCCAGCACTGAGCCTTGCGGTAGCCCACGAGTCATTGCCTGCCATTCTGAAAAGGGCCCGTTTACAACCACTCTTTGCTTCCTGACTTCCAACCAATTCTCTATCAACATCAATACCATACCCCCAATACCGTGTGCTTTAAGTTTGCACACTAATCTCCTTGCCAATCTCCTTGTGGGACCTTGTCAAAAGACTTTTGAAAATCTAAATATACCACATCCACTGGTTCTCCCCTATCCACTCTACTAGTTACATCTTCAAAAAATTATATAAGATTCGTCAGACATGATTTTCCTTTCACAAATTCGTGCTGACTTTGTCCGATAATTTCACCTCTTTCCAAATGTGCTGTTATCACATATTTGATAACCGTCTCCAGCATTTTCCGCACCACCGATGTCAGACTAACCGGTCATTAATTCCCCGGTTTATCTCTCCCTGTTTTTTTTTTTTTAAAGTGGGGTTAGCCACCCACCAATCCTAGGAACTAATCCAGAATATGAGGAGTTTTGAAAAAATTATCGCTAATGCAGCCACTGTTTCTTGGGCTACTTCCTTAAGCATTCTGGCCCTGGGGATTTGTCTGCCTTTAATCCCTTCAATTTACCTAACACCACTTCCTTACAAACATTTATTTCCCTCAGTTCCACTGAAAGAGCCACTTGGACCCGTTTCCCACAGAAAAGAAAACACTGGGAGCCGCAAAACCCGTTTGACCATTAAAATGAAATAACACTGCATACAACGTTTTGTTTTGCCTTTATGCTATGTATAAACAAACTATAATGTGTTGCATTTATGAAATTGATGAACTCCTGCAGAGAAAACGAAATTACATTTCTGCATGCAACAAAAACATTTTGAACTCCGAAAAAAAGAGGTTGGGTTGAAGGTTACTTTTAAGTAAAATACTCAATGTCTATTTGAGTTCTTCTTGTATTTATGAAAAACGCCAAACTTAAATTTGCCGCCAGCAGCAAACCAAAAATAACGTCAGCCAGCTGTCAACCTGAAAAATAAAAGGACTATTTCACTGAACAATGAAAACATATGAATATACGTAAAATAATAGGCAATTAAAATATTTATCATACTTGTTCAGGTTGACTCACACCTGACAATGCAGTCGTATTCAGTAGGGATGGATCGATGCTTAGGGGAGTGACCGGGAAGGATAATGTGTTTTTTTTCCTCTCTGAACTCACAGAAGCGTTTCCCAAACGATGTTTGCATTGCGATGATTGCAGAATGTAAATACTCCGAATTTATCATGTCGTGACCTTGTTTGAACTCTCTCAAATTGGGGAAGTGAGACAAAGTGCCTTTCTGTAAATCTCTGGCAAGCACTGTCAACTTGCGCTCGAATGCCAAGACATCCTCCAACATGTGCAGGGCTGTGCGTCCTTTCCCCTGAAGAGCTGTGTTCAGCGTGTTCAGGTGCGCTGTCATGTCTACCATGAAGTGTAGCTTTTCCAGCCACTCTGGCTGTTCCAGCTCAGGAAAGGTGAGCACTTTGCTGCCCAGGAAAGTTTTCACTTCTTCCAGACACGCGACAAAGCGTTTCAGCACCTCCCCTTTGGACAGCCACCGGACTTTGTTGTGCAGCAGGAGATCAGAATATGCGCTTTCCAGCTCGTCCAGTAACAAACGGAATTGACGGTGATTTAAACTTTTTGCCATTATTTTATTGACAATCTGAATGACAGCATCCATTACTTCTGTGCATTCCGGAGGAAATGTTTGAGCGCACAGTGCCTCTTGGTGCAAGATGCAGTGAAAAGTCAGCAGCTTTCTGTCCAGCGACTTCTGCAGTAAAGCCACAAATCCCTTGTGCGTTCCCGTCATATTCGGTGCCCCATCAGTAGCTACTGACACCAGATGGGTGGTCTTTATTCCTTTGGCTCTTAAACAATTCAAGACAGCCTCACAGATGTCCTCCCCCCGTGTTTGGTCTTTTAGAGGTATCAACTCAATCAGTTCTTCCTGTGGCCCGGCAGAGTTTACATACCGGCAGAACAGCGCTATTTGTTCAATATCACCTTTGTCTTTAGACTCGTCACAGGCAATCGAGTAGGCCACAGCTAAATTGATGTCTTTAATTTGCTGTCTTGTGATGTCTTCTGCCATTTTTATGGTTCTGTCTTTGACAGTCTTTGCAGAGAGGGGCATATCCCTGATTTTCTGCACAATTTCACTCTTGTTTTTAAAGTCCGTGAATAGATGTTCTGAAATCTTAATGAAAGATTCTTTTATATATTCACCATCTGTAAACTGCTTCCCGTGCCTGACTATTTCCTGAGCGGCAATATAACTGGCGTATGTCGTTGATTTTCCAGACTTCATCCATTTCTGGAAATGATTTTTGCTCAGATCAACCTTCCGCATCAGTTCCGAAACGGCTTTTTTTCTCTCATCTCCATCCGGATATTTTTGAGCAAAGGCTGCGTGTTATTCTGGAAATGCCTTGCGACATTTGACTTTTTGTTGTTTGCTAGTTTCTCATTGCATATTAAGCATACCGGTAAACCAGTCTCGTCAACAGTGAAAGCAAATGAATCTGTCCACGTATCATTAAACGTTCTGTTTTCTTCAGTCACTTTTCTTTTTTTAGAATTCTCCATAGTTGGCTTACCTTGGATCGAAAAATTAAAGAAATTGCGCACTGGCGGGTGTCAGGTATTGGCAGTGGTGACGTATATTAATAGCGATAAAAACACGTTGTAGCGGAGTGCTCACGCAGTCAGTAAACTGCAGTCGAATAACTTTATTCGAACTAAACAGCCTTGCTTTTAAGCCTCCCTCAACCCACCCCGCATGGACGCAGATGCTGCAAAAGACGCGTACTCACAAACCCCCGTAGGCTATCTCCCTTAGCCGGAATGCTGGCTAATTGTGAGCCGTTTCGGATGTGCCAGGAAATGTGTCGCCACACTTAGATTGTACAAGATCACCATAATCTTCAAATTTAGAATTACATTTCAATAGCTAACAAACTAACATAAAATACATTTTAATTAAATACTGACCAATTATTTCCCAAAGCCACAGGGAGCCGCAGCACAGAGGTGAAAGAGCCACAAATGGCTCGGGAGCCGCAGGTTGCCGACCCCCGCACTAGACCCTCGGTCCCTTACTATTTCCGGAAGATTGTTTATGTCCTCCTTAGTGAAAACAGAACCAAAGTAGTTTTTCATTTGCTCTGCCATGAATTTGCTCCCTATGATCAATTCGCCTGTTTCTGACTGTAAAGGACCTACATTTGTCTTGACCAATCTTTTCCTATTCACTAATCTTTTTTTTTTTCCTTTTCCTAGTTAAGACCTTTGTTCTCCTCTGCTGGTCTCTGAATTTCTCGCTGTCCTCAAGTGTGCCACGTTTTTTTTGCTAATTTATATGTTTCTTCTTTGGACTTGATTCTATCACTAATTTCCCTTGTCAGCCACGGGCGCAGTAGTTTATTCCCTGATTTATTTTTTTACAACTGTTGTAGTTCATCCATGCGATCGTTAAATGCTTGTCATTGCATATCCACTGTCAACCCTTTAAGTATCATTTGCCAGTCTATCTTAACTAATTCACGTCTCATACCTTCAAAGTTACCCTTCTTTAAGTTCAGAATCTTTGTATCTGAATTAGCTATGACACTCTCCATCTTAATGCAGAATTCCACCATATTATGGTCACTCTTACCCAAGGGGCATCGCAGGAAAAGATTGCTAACTAACGCTTCCTCATTGCTCATTCTAACGGCCTGGTAGAAGAAGCTGCCCCGAATCCTATTGGTACCGCTTTCAGTATGGGAGCAGTTGGAATAGATTGTGTTTGGGATGGCCGTCCTTGTTAATGTCCTCAATCATGGGAAGTTCACAACTGCAGACGCGCTGCGCTGTCCACACCACACTATGCAGAGTGCGACGATTAAAGGAGTTACAGTTCCCATACCAGGCAGTGGTGCAGCCAGTCAGCATGCTGTTAATTGTGCCCCTGTAGAAAGTTGTTTGGATTTGGGGGCCCATACAAAACTTCCTCATCCGACTAAGAATCAGAGAGGTCTTGGGGCCCGAGTCCATAGGTCGCTCAAAGGTGCCGTGCAGGTTGACCCTGTGGTTAAGAAGGCGTGCGGTGCATTGGCCTTCACCAATCGTGGGATTGAGTTTAACAGCCGAGAGGTAATGTTGCAGCAATATAGGAATCTGGTCAGAACCCACGTGCTCAGTTCTGGTCGCGTCACGACAGGAAGGACGTGGAAATCATAGGAAGGTTGCAGAACGGATTAACAAGGATGTAACCTGGATTGGAGAGCATGCCTTATGAGAATAATTTGAGTGAACTCCGCCTTTTCTCCTTGGACCGACGTATTTGGGAGGTGACCTGAGCGAGGAGTATAACATGATGAGAGGCATTGATTGTGTGGATAGTCGGAGGTTTTCTTTTCCCAGAGCTAAATCGGGTAATACAATGAAGGCACAGTTTAAATTGTTTGTAAGGAGGTACAGAGGAGATGTTAAGAGATGTCGGTGGTACCAACATATACAGAGACTTCTGGCTCCTCACCCAGAGTGTCGTGAGCCCGACCCGAGACTTCCCTGACCATGGATCTGGGAATAACATACAGTCCGGATTTCTCTTCAGTTCCACGGAATCTCGTGTTTTAGTGAGGTGTTTTACTTTGGTAGGGCAAATGCAAATAGAATGTCACCCTAGCAAGTGTCTTTCAACAGGGAGATCCTGGGGTACAAGCTCATAGATCCTTGAAAATGGCTGTGCATGTCTATATGTTGGTTAAGAAGCATTATCGAGTGCCTGCTTTTATTAGTCAAGGCACTGTCTTCAAACATCAAGATATTATGTTGCAACTTTATAGAAATCTCGTCAGTCTGCTTTTTGAGAATTACAGAGACATATGGTCGCTCCACTACAGGAAGAAATCTGAATAGTGGAAAGGGTTCTGAGGAGATTCACCAGGAAGCTGACAGCTTTAGAAAAAATGCGCGATCATTGGAAGCTGGGGAAACCTGATTGTTTTCGCAGGAGCAGCGGAGGCTGAGGGGAGATCTGAACGAACGTAACACCATAAGATATAGGAGAAGAAATAACCCATTTGGCTCATCGAATCTGCTCCGTTATTCAAGCATTGTCTCCCCCAATTCTTCCAGTCATCCCCACTCCTCTGCCTTCTCCCATTACCATTTTAAATCTACCTAATCAAGAAACAATCTATACTGCTTTAAATGCATTCAATGACTTGGTCTCTACAGCCGGTCGTGGCAAGAAATTTACCTCCTTCTGACTAAAGTAATTTCTCCTGCATCTCAGTTCTAAAAGGATGTCCTTCAAGCTTTCTTCTCCTAGAATCCCCTACCTTGGAGAACACCTGTCATATCCACTCTGTTCAGGCCTTATAACATTCCTACTGGTTCTATAATATCCCCTCTCCTTCTCCTGAACTCCAGGGAATACAGCCCAAGAGCTGACAGACGTTCCTCTTACGGTAACCCTTTCTTTCCTGGAAGCAAGCTCGTAAGTCTACTCTGACCCCTCCCCAATGGAGGTTTATAAGATTATGAAAGGTGGAGACATGCAGAATACTTTTCCCAGGATTTAAGTAGGATGTCAGTGTTATTATTTTACTCAGATAATCAACAGATGTAATAATCAGAGAAGATTCATTAATTCTATGTTTTAGTCATGTTCCAGCTTGGAAAATTTTGGAAAGATGTATCCCAAACTCTCTCGGTACATTTTTAAAGTTAATTTTAAGCCCAATCCCTTGACTGCATTACTTGGTGCTTTTGAGGAGAGTTATAAGTTTGGAGCCTTCTTATTTGCAGTTACTGGCTTTTATTTCTATTTGTCTTGGATAGCGATCTTGCTTAAATGGAAGGAGGTCCCCACACCACGCCACACACAAATGCGTAATGGTTATACGATGTTATGTCATGTTTAAATCTGGAGAAGATTCGTTGTTGGACTTCTGATTCAAACATCTATGGGGACTCTTTCTGAACTATTTTAAGAAACTTTGAATTGTTATTGTTACAGATCTAGGCTATTATATCAAAGCACTACCTGGTACAGTGCTCATTTTTCTCTTTTTTTTTCACCCAAATTGTACTTGATATTGGGTGTAGGTTTTTTAAATAATATAATTAACCATATATTTATTGTATTTCAGAGATCAATTTATTTTAGTTGATTGATCATGATCAATGATTGCATCAGTGTGATTTATATATACTGCATTTTTGCTGATTTATTTTGATGTATAATAAATATACTTATGAATTTTGTATTTGTGTATATGAAATTTAATAAAATATTTGAAGGAGAGTCAAGGAATGGCCTATCTGGTCTGCTGGGAAAGGCTAATACATTAGAGCCTTTAAAAGGAAGTGTCGGCAGACGTACAAATGTGATGAAGAAGGAGGGATGTGGACATGCAATATGTGAAAAGGATTCGTTTTTCGGTGTTTTTGATTTGCTTCTTAGCTCGTGAGTCTCCGGATTGTAGGCCGAAATGCCTGTTCCTGTGTTGTCGGCTCCTGTATAAAGTTGTAAATTACATTGTGCAAATCGGAAACCGTTAGGATTTCCGGAAAAATAGAGATGCCACACACGCAGCTGAATTCTGTATTTGTCAGGGGTTCGCGGTCCCGATACCGTTGCGAGGTGGCACCTGTACTTTGAAGTTTTTTTTTATCGAAAGGATAGACGCGTCGGAGCTTCTACAGCAATAAAAAAAATCGGGCAGCTGCTGGCACTTATCGCAGATATTTAGATCATTTGCCAGAAAGATACGAGGGTGAGTGTGTTCGGACATTTCTCGGAGCCATTTCCTGCTCTCAGTCTCAGTCAAGAATAGAAATGGAGAACAGATGGCCACAGACAAAGCTGGTGATGTCACGCCAGCTGAACAACGAGTTTGGTTCCCCAGGTCCAGTGCAAGGACGACACACAGGCACACACACACACACACACACACACACACACACACACACACACATATATATAATTAGAAAATAGATATGGATATAGATATGCAGTTATTCAGACAGATAGATGGATCGAGAAACAGAGAGACAAGGACACACACAGGCACAGGAATACACACACACACACACACACACACACACACACATAACACATAAATAATAGATATGGATATAGATATGCAGTTGTCAGACAGATAGATAGATAGAGAAACAGGCAGACAAGGACAAACACGCACGCACACATAGATAGATAGATAGATAGATAGATAGATAGATAGATAGATAGATAGATAGATAGATAGATAGATAGATAGATAGATAGATAGATAGATAGATAGATAGATAGATAGATAGATAGATAGATAGATAGATAGATATTGATTTCGATATAGACAGGCAGTCAGTTAGGCAGATGGACTGACAGAGAAATTAGATATAGACAGAGAGACAAATATTGACAGATCGACAGGTAGATAGATAGACCGATGGAATGACACATGGATAGATAGATAAAATGAGGGAGCGATAGACAGTAAGGCAGATATATTAGATAGACAGATGCATAATTAGGCATTAAATATACAATAGCTAAAATATTAATGTTTAATATTAATGTATTAATGAAAATGTTAATGGGTTACTAAGCGTCAGTAATGTCGCCATGGAGACAAGTGGGAACATTTGGCAGCTTGGAATTTCGGGAGTCAAGGGTTCCTCTGAATGTGCCCCGGTTATGAAACCGTTGCCACTGAGCGGATGAGGGGAGGTGGGAGGGGAGTGTGGTGAAGGGGGTTGGAGGCTATGTTTGACGATAGGTTTTTGCAGTATATGTTAGTCTGCCGGCACTGCTGTGGTGCTGTCGCTTGCGCAGAAATACACAGCCGTGTCCCCGGGGAACAGCCCAGTCAGGTTAAGATGGTAGGAATCGTCTGACCCCCTGACTGCTGACAGTCTGTTCCTGAATCCTTCGGATATCTCCGGGGCGTTATTCCTATAGGCGCAGATCAGGAGCTCCAGACCCTGGTTGGGAGCCTGTCGATACCAATAAGTCCTGGGGTGGGTATTTTGCACAAAACAGGATATCATCACCGAGTCCCATTCGTGTACGGTGAGGAATCGGTGTTTTTGGACAACTAATTCACTCCGTGCCCCTAGAAAGGATAAAATCGACAATCAACATAATTTCCAATGAACGTACCTCAATGATAGATAGATAGATAGATAGATAGATAGATAGATAGATAGATAGATAGATAGATAGATAGATAGATAGATAGATAGATAGATAGATAGATAGATAGATAGATAGATAGATAGATAGATAGATAGATAGATAGATAGATAGATAGATAGATAGATAGATAGATAGGTAGGCATTCAAACATGCAAACGAACAGATAGATACAGATACTTACATACATACATACATCGATCCCCAGAGCGTTCTGGTTTAATAGGTAGATAAATGAATTGGCGAGAACTTAGATAAGAAGATAGGCAAACATACACTTAGATAGTTAATGATATTTAAAACATAAACCACTACGTAGGCGCACTAAAAGATAAATGAATAGGTGGAAGTAAATGGAGACGGACAGGAGAATATCAGAGGAAGGGTTAAAGGTGGAAAAAAAGTAAAAAAAAAAAAGTTGTAGAGCTGAGTGAAGTTATGCAATTACAAACGATGAGTGCTCACGGAATAGAGATAAGGTCAGATAAAGGCGATGAGAGAAGGGAGAAGAAGTTTGGCGAGAGAACACATAAAAACGTGAGGACGGAAAGCCAGTGCGTTAGTGAGTGACTGTGAGAAATAAAAAGTGCATAAAAAGCTGAAACAAAACAGGCCCGTTTCATGAAACACTCACCATGAAATAACGTTATCATCACCAGTAAGAGAAACATGACTATGTCGACGTTTCACTCTTGTTATTGAGAGTATCAAGGAGGGGAACGGGCTTTCAAACAGTTTACATTGCCCAGCCGATTAGACACCAGGAGTCAGTATCCACGCCCCCTCTCGATGATTGACGGGTCATACTGCGCCGCATCGGCAAGTAGTTACGCCCAAGCTCTCATTGATCGATGGAATTAAACTCCGCCCATAGACAGTAGTTTGTGAAAGGGGGTGTATTCGGCACAGTTATAGCAATCCCATCTCGTAAAAGCCTTGTGTGAAATTAAAAGTTAGGAAATTGATTGGTGAAGGATATACAGGGTTGGACAATGGGGAGTCTGATAGGTGAGGACAGAAGTAAGAAAAGTGGGAGGAGAACCAGAGGGAGGTGAAAGGAGGGATCGTGAGAGGGAAATGAGAAAGGAGAATGGTGAAAGGGGAGCATTACCAGACTGAGTGAGGCATTCAGAAAGTCTACTGACGGAGGTAAGGTACATGATAGACGGGCAGATATACGGAGAATGTGACGAGGTAGGCTTCATGTTTCCCTCATTTGAACTGATATTATTACGTTTCGATGGGCAGAATGAATTGCATTTCCCGTCTCCGGGTGCAACCTCTAACTAATTCCGTGTTCCAACAGCGCCCTCTGCCGCACAAATTCTTAACGGAAATTCGCGTGAGGACGTGATTGATTGGTTGATTCCTTCATTCACCATTATACCGTGGTACATTTTCATATCGGTCAGGATATAATATTGCACACTAAACAAGAAAGAACAACTTAATGGGTTCCACGTAAAGGTAACATGCAAAACCCATGTCCATAAATCTATAAGTCGTAGATCTGGGTTGAAGGTGAATGGTGTTCCAGGGGCTTTAAAATGATGGGTTATTACAAAGAGTAATACAGACGGTGGGATGTGCACACAAAATTACCAGCGTCGGAATGACATCTGGGCAGGTACATGGAAAGGGAAGGTTTTGCGAAAAACGCGCCAACCTCAGGCTGACACGACGGGCTTCGGTAGGAGAGCTGGCGTGCTGAGAGGAACGGAACCGAGGGGCTGCATGGTCTCCGCCTGGAACATGACTCCGGGTAGTTGCCATTTCCTTCCGGAGTAGACGATCAGACAATGATATCGTAAGCAGGAGATCGATTGGCAATTGTGGTACGGACAGTATCGACGTCATATCCGGGAGCACCTTCGACAAGAGAGCTCAGGGAGGAAGCGAACAGGGCATTTGCTATCGAACAGCGCTGCAGAATCGCGATGTGTTTACTTCCAGACGTGCCTCTTGTATGTCTGTCTTTATCCCTGACACTCTTGCACAATTGTGAGTTTTTTGTTTGATATATTATTTTCTCACACCTGGTCGAACCGTCCGATTCCAGGGCGGTCCCAGATCATATTTAAAATCGCGGAACATTATGCCATTGTCGTCCACTTGACCATGAAATCCTTTCTCTTGCATGTCACTCCAGGTCTGTCGGCTGCACCAACAGTGGTCCAGATCACTAACGCGGCCTCCATTCGGCCTGGAGAGCAGTTCAGTTTTCACTGCAGTTTGGAGGGAGGCAGCATGGTCAGCTACACCATGTTCTGGTACCGGCAAGTCGGGACGAGTCTGGAGTGGGTCTGCAACGAGCACGGCTCATGCGACGAACCCTTTAAACTGCGGTTCGCCACCAAACTCGAAGCTGCACAGAACCGCTTCACTCTGCAGCTCAGCAGCTGCGAGGAGACGGACTCGGCGACCTACTTCTGCGCAGCGAGTCTCGCACAGCGGTGCACGTCTACGGCCGCCTCAGACAAAAACCTGCCAGTGAATCGGAGAACAGTCAGCCCATTGAAGTCCCTTGCCACCCGCTTCCTCTGCGTACATCGAACTCGTCTCCAAATACAATTTTTCTATCGGTCTCCCCTCACATGCACGTCCATCTAAAGTTAATTTGCATGAAACGCTCGCAGGACAAAGCAAAATCCAGTTTAAGGCACTCCTCCGTCGGTGGTGTCAACTTTCTACAGTTGGTGTCAACAGTTGGTCCCATAACTGTAGGGACTGATGGACTAAATTTCAGAGATTGAACAATTCCTGCCTATTCATTGATTGAGTTAGTTTATTATAATAGTTAGATGATGATGAGGACGATGATGATGATGATGATAATAATAATAATAATAATAATAATAATAATAATAATAATAATAATAATAATAATAATAATAATAATAATAATAATAATAATAATAATAATAATATTAATAATAATAATAATTCTTATGGCCCTAATATATCTGAGCAGAATTCACCTATTTGGTCCAGCGAGCCTATTCCGCCATTTCATCAAGGTTGATCCGAATTTTCCTTTTCAGCCCCAATCTCCCGCTTTCTCCTATGATCCAGTCACGACCAAAGCAAGAATCTATCAACAGCTGCCTGAAATAAATCAAAAGATTCGCCACTCTCTCTCTGAAGAAATTCCTTCTCACCTCCAATCAAAAAGGGTGCCCTTCTACTTTGACGCTGTGACTCTTGGTCTGAGATTGTCGCACCTTTGGAAACATCCTCTCCACGTTCACTCTCTCAAGGCGTTTTGCCATTGGGTTGTTTTCAATCGGATTATTACTCATTCATTTGATTTTCTGTGAATTCAAGCCCAAAGTCATCAAAACCTCTTTAAATGACAAACCATTTATTTTTGGGATCATTTTCCTGAAACTCCTTTGAAACCTCTCCAGTTCCTGCGGGCCTTTTTTTGCAAAACAAGGTACCGACAACTACACACGATACTCCACATGAGGTCTCACCAGCGCTTCACGAAGCCGAAACATTATATCCTGCCATTTACATTCTTGTACTCTTGAAATAAATGCTATCATCGTATGTGCCTCCCTCAGCACGGAATGCACCCAAATGAAACTTTAATGAACTCTCAACAATGCCCTTTGCGCCTCAGTTTTTGGCATATCCTCTCCATTTAGAAAATAGTCTGCAATTTTATTTATTGCTCACTGTTTGGACTGTTGTGCCATTGGTGTTAAGGTGTGCGAATGCTGCTAGTTCTTCTAAATTCGATAACATATCTCCGTTTTCCTGTTGACGTTGTTATTTCTCTGGCGCCATGTTTCGATGTCCACCACATCCTCCACCACCCCTCGTGCAGTCCCTCGGTGACATCGGTGAACTTGTCCACCTGATTGTCCTGGTGTTCGGCCGTGCGCTCAAGTGTGGGCAGAATGTACAGCAATGGGCGCTGCAACCGCCGTGGGAGATGCCCGAGCTGAGGACGATGGGGAGGGAGGGGCAGTTGTGCATCCTGAGTGTCTGGGGAGTTCGACAGGAAGTCCAACTCCCAGTTGCACTGTGGTCTCTTTATATTGAAGCTGTCGATGTTGTCACAGTTACAAAATTTCATTGACTTTCGGAAGGATGGGTACTGTCGTGCACGTTTCCCTTCTGGGTGACAGCAGGGGGCGTTCTAAGACTAAACAGAACGGCATTGACTTCTGAGTGTGGTAGCGTTCAGTCGGAGAACGGGACCTTGCGACACAGAAGTGCATATTTTCATAACAAGCAACCTCACAGCTCAGCTATCACTGAAAAAAAATCTACTCTGCCTCGTTGTGTCACACGGAGAGCGGTGATATCGAAAGGAGGACCGGTCTGCTTGAGGGAAACGATATTTTATGACGTACTGAATCAGGTTTGTGCAGTGGCGTGCAAAGCTGCAACGCGATTCTCGGATGGTTAACGAGATAGATTGTTTTATGGAGATATACATAACAAGATAGATTAAAAGAGAGATCGATACATACTCAGACAAACATACATAGATTATACACACAAATATACAGCGTCACAGTAATGTACTAGTCCTTTCGTCGCTTTACAACCCCAGCAGCCTGGGTTCCGTTCATCCGCTGCGACAAGAAGTTCGTACGTTCCTCGCAATGACGGCGTGAGTTCCCTTAGTTGCCCCGTTTCCATCCTGCAAGGACGCACGGGACAGGAGCTTAATAGGTCTCATATGTGTAATTGGGCGGCAAGTTTTCATTGGGTCTGATGGTCCTGCTTGCGAGTTTTTTTTTTATTAAACCTGGAATAGAACTGAGTGCCTACGCAAAGAGGAGCAGACAAACTGGTGGAAACTGGGCCCGAGAAACGGACACACAGGTCGCTCAACGACACCAATAGCTTCTCATATCATGTTCTGTACCACACACCTGCTCTGGCGGTTACAATGCACACATATTGACACTGTAATCTCGCGCAGTTCCGTTTTCTGCTCTGAACGCAACATCATTCAGTGACGGAGGGATTTGAATGCCAACGACTGTAGCGGGGGCGGGGCGTTGCAATTCAAACAGGAACATTACCCAGTCATTGTCTCTGTTCTCACGCTCCGAACAGGTCCTACTCTTCCAGAAGTAAAACTTTCTGCAGGATGCTCTTGGTACTGGCGTGTCTGTCCTGCTTCTACAGTAAGGAATATTCGCACCGCCGCCTAATAATCTAATCTGATGTTCCCTGCTTCTACGTTTTCATTCTTCCTTTCTCATTCTGTCTTATCCACTTTTGAGCATTATCTCTACCTCACGCTCACCTCCTTTTCCTGTGAGCATCATCATTATGGACCCCTGTTCTTCTGTCTCCTCATTTTCCGGCTTTGCTCTGCCATTATTTCCACGCTTGGCCTCTTTCCGAACTTCTCCACTCTCATTCTCGCGTTGCCTCGCTCATTCGCTCCCGCTGACTCTCTGCATTCTCGCGCTCCTTTCTTCCCTGCCTCCCGCTCGCTCCACATCGCTCCTGTCCATCCTTCGCTCTCAACCTCGCCCACTCTGTTCCTACCAGCTCAGCTTCCGCGGGGACCGTGTCTCGCCATTTTTCTCGCAACTCCCTCTTACGCTTCTCTCTCTCTCTCTCTACTCTACCGCTTCTCATTTGATTATTAATCTCTCAACCTTTCAATAGTTACCCCTCCTCGCTCCTTCCTCAGCCCGTCTTCCTTTCACTCCGCACCGCCACATCCATCGCTCATCCTCTCTATTTCTCTATCATTATCCATAAATATCACCTTATCGATTTCTCTATATCTCCATCTCATCTCTCCCTGGCGCGCTCAGGTTATTTCTCTATCACGTTCTGTTTTTTTTTTCATCTATAACTGTCTGTTTCTCTCCCGAGCGCCCGGAACCGTTGCCTTTGCTGAATGTATTAATTAATTGTTTGTTTGTTTGTATTTTTTTCACCTCGTTTGTTCTTTAAATCACCAGCCGTGACCTCGACGGTTATCCGCCAGACTCCCGACGCTGTGTCCGAGTCTCCCGGCGGGAACCGGACGCTTCACTGCACCGTCGACGGCAGCAGCACCTACCGATTGTTCTGGTACAGACAGTACCCGGGAAAGGAGCCGCAGAACCTGTTTTACTCGATGGTTGCTCCGAGCGTAGCGCCGGACACGGAGGTGGACGGGTTTACCGCCAGCCGACCGAACAACAACGAGTTCACTCTGAGCGCAGGCCGCCTGCAGCTGAACCACTCGGCCACATATTTCTGCGCCTGGAGTCTGCACGGCGACTGACGCAGATAGAGGCCTCGAGCAAAAACCCCAGGCAGCCGCTGGAGCGGAGAACTAAGTGAGTGTAACACTTAAGCCCAATTCTTGATAACAGAAGTTTATCCACACTGTGATGGGGAAACATTGTCAGCTTCTTCATGCCGGTTGGCTCTGCTGTGAAATCCGCTGAGAATTTTAACAAACGTTACACCCTGGGACGGGCTGGGGTCGGCTCGCAAATCTCGCCACACATTCCGGCCCGGAATGTTCAATTGGATATCGAAAAAGAACAGGACAAAAAAGTGAGAAAAGAAACCAGAACAGATCACAGCCAAGTAAAGCCCGACCGCCACCCCCCCCAACCTCTACCCTATAACATTTGCTCAGACATCCAAGGAAAGCCGCCTGGACGCCTCCGGACTCGGACACGCAGACATACGGTTTTCATCAATCAGCGAGTCCGTCACCCTTCATCAAGACCCCACTTTCAGTTATTTCAGATTCAATTCGTCTTCGGTATTTTTCAACGAATGTCGTTAAATCTACCACTGGACAGACTGGCGCAGCTGAGGGAGTTTCCGCCCCGAAAACCCCACGTTCCCACTGTGACCTTGTCGGCTTTTCTCCGGACTTTCCAATATCACTCAAGTTCAATGGGTTAGCTGGAGGTAAGAATGGTTCGCTCTGGCCAAACGGTTAACTTTGCGGTTGCATTTCCGGCGGAGGCTGCAGGGCGCGCAGTTGTAACGTGAAGCACTGGAGCTGAAAATCTCCATGTCGATTCAGCACCTGTTTTGATGAGGCTGTCTTGTTTGGTGAGGACGTTAATCCTTTCCTGACAGCAGATCCGGGCCATGTTTACACGAGGTTTTCTGAGATGACGAGTGTTCAGCTCAGTAACGAAACCATCAGAGTTTCAAAGAACGACCCATTACCTGATGTACCTGACTTCCAACGCCCAGCCTCTCTCGAGCCTCTTCTTACACACCCCCTACTCCTCTCTTCATTCGCAATCTCTCCATTCGGTCATCTTGATTTTATTTTCCTGTTGCCTTTGTCCTCTCTCTCCTCTGCCCCTCTTACCGCTCTCCTCCTCAGTCCATGCAGAAACTTGTCTTTAACATCCATTGCCGGTCCCTATCCATCAGTTGTGCCCCTCTGAGCTCAAACATGGCCCTTGCAGTTATGGAACCTCATCCATGACAAACAAATTACGTTCGACCTTTATAATTTTATGCACCCGTATGTCGTTAGCCGCTCCAGTGAAAATAAACCCGGCCGATCCATCTTCAATGCATCTGTAGTCGTCCTATCCAGGAAATACTCCTATGAATATCTCCTCCCTCTTCCTATTGTCGCAACACGATTCCTGTCCAAGCTGTGTGCAATATTCCGGCGCTGGTCTAATCCACCTTCATTTCATCACGACTTCTTGCACCTTTCACTCAGTGCCCTCGACAAGGAAAGGGGGACCGTTTCTCCTTTCTCAGGGACGATGGCAGCAGGGCGGAGTAACGTGCCTGTGAGAGGAAATAATGCTAACATGAAACTATGGACGGTGAAATTCACAGGGGTAATTTAAATTGTAAATGCGATCGCAAGCAAATAAAGAAGGTTTACCAATAAATGTTCCATTAATGACAGGATATTCTAAAAGCAGGAAGAGCCTCTCGTCTGGAAAACAGCCGGTAACGGAAACGTAGTCACAGGGAAGAATCAAATGTGCGTCTGTGCAATGAAAACCCTCTGTTTCTTTTCCGCCTCATATTCACGTAAATCGTTGTCAGTCCGGGGCTTGTGGGGGAGTGATGGGTCTGCAGGACGTCACAGTGCTTGTGTAAGAGCTGGCATCTTGCCAGATGATTGGCCACCTGCTCTCTCACCGTTGTTACAAAACCCTTTTGCTTCCAGTCTGCATCGCGTTTCCTCTGTCAAAACAAAAGATACACACGACGCCACCAGAGGGCCAAGTGTGCTTGCTCTGTCACGCCTTTTACAGGCAGTCTGGGGTTTTTGTCGAGCTCTTCCCTCTCGGCACGTCACTGTGTAGACTCCAGGCGCAGAAATACACGGCCGAGTGATTCACCCGCAGGCTGTTGGTCACCAGTTTGTTCTCGTTCTTTTTAAGCGCCTGCAGGGTAAATCCATCGACCTCCCCGTCTGGATTTTTAATGTTAGCACCTTTGCTGTAGAACATGAACTGCGGCCCCTGCCCCGGGTACTGGCGGTACCAGTACACGTAATAATCGCCGCTGCCCTCCACGTTGCAGGACAGCGCCATCGGGTTCCCCGGAGATCCGGAAAAAGCCGGTGGAGACTGCCGGATAGTTTGCGAGTTCGCAGCTGGGGAAGAGAGGAGCGGAGAATGACGTCAGTAGGCAGGTACACTCGGATCATGGAGATAGGGATCAAAGAGGGAGAAAGATAAATGCGGGATGCAGAGGCATATGGGGAAAGAAAAATAGATGGGGAGGATATAGAGATTGAGACAGAATAGCATAAAATAAATATAATTGGATGGACTATGATAAATAGCAAAACAGCTCAACGATACAAAAAGTGATCAAAAACCACGATAGAAAACGATGGGCAAATATAGTGCAAGAGGTGTTGGAGCACAGAGAGGAAAATATAGAACTGCTTCCTTAAACTACTCGCAAATTCAAGCTGTCCTTTACCGTGAAGACAGATGAGCAGCTCCAATAACACGAACATCTTTCAACTTAGACAGTTTCCTCCAAGCGGAAGGGCGTTCGGAATGAGCAATCTTTTGAATGACTTGTCAGGGTGAACGGTCGAAGCTCCGCCCCTCAAACATACGTCACTGAGTAGCGAGACTGGGAGCTTTGAATTTGAATGGTGTGTGGATCAATTCATTTGTGATTCGGGAGTCAGTCGAGAAGCCGGACCCAATTCCAAGTTCAGCAGGACAACGGGAGATTTCCCTTCAGTCCTGGACACGACGAGCTAACTTCAATGTCACAAATTGAGTTATCGTACCGTTTTCGGAGGCGCAGATGGGACTAAAAGCAGGGAGGTACGGATTACGTTTATCAGAAAGACAGATTAATTTCGTAAAAGGTGGCCCAGAGTGCTTTTTCCCCTGTTGTTCATGAATTAAGAATAGCAGAGTTGTAGAATTTGTATTACAAACGCTGACCTCTCGGCCCAAATGTTTATTGTTGGAGAGGTGTAAATGGTAGCGTCGTTTACTAGTGCATTACTGAAACAGACGCTTCGGTCCAACTGGCAACTTCGAATAAATAACTTCATAACTCCCCTCATGCCAGCTATAATCATGCCAGCAATTCGGCAGGGTTGACTATTGTAGTGGAAAATGAAAGCGTATAGCACGGAATTCTCCAGAATGCAGCGAACTCAGCGGAGCAGAAGTGGCTACGTGGCAACGAACACATCAGCAGCGCTTTAGATTTCGAGAATGGGATTAACAGGGCAAGCAATCGCTTTAGTCTGCGACCCCGCGGCTGGGACTTGGCAAACCCAAAGTCAAATTCTTGTGTACAGTGCCACCCTGCGGCCGCAATAGGAATAAGCCTGAAACAGCAAATTGTGGAATGGAGGCAGTCACGACCGTTACGGGATTATCCAGCCGAATGTGATGGGGCTGTGACAGAATAGACTACTAACCCCAACAACCCTAACCCTAACCCTCTTCATCTAAATGCTTGCAAGTAAATGAAAATCAAGGTTATCTCTGTTGCCATATACGTACTATGAAAATACATTTATTTTGATTGGGACTGACTGTATCGAAGCCTGTAAAATCTCCCGATCATAGATGAGAAGCATCAGCATTATTTTCCGCGGGTAGGAAGTATTAACCGCAAATTACAGAATTTCATACTGAGGGACATCTGTTTATCCTCCAATAAAGTTAGACACACGGAATGTATTGCTGGAAGAAGTACTTTTGTAGTCGGGGAGGGTACGTTTACCACACTCGGACAGCTACACAGATGGTGAAGCTTCATGGATGCATTGAGTAAACGGGAGGAAATAGAAGTAAAGTACACAGGGTCCTGTAGTACCGTAACTCCAAGCCAACAGAGGGCGCTCTACGACAAAAGCGGCAGCATTGACTTCTGTCTTGGCAGCTGCCGTTCAGCCACCCAGTCACGGCATCGCACAAGACCACGTGTTCTGAACCACCAGATTCATGGCTCAGGTGCGCTGACTGTACTTGTCTTCATCTCTGACGTAGCGATTAAGTGAAGAAGAGACATCAAAGGTCCAGGTGCAGTTCGTTCAATTATATTGAAGATATCATCTCAGGAGACCGACAGGAAGATAGATACAGGCAGAAACATACATAAAAAAGAACTTACCCCTGACATCTGCTCTGTACCTACTTCAAGACACCTTAAAAGTGTGCCGTCTCGTGCTACCCATTTCAGCCCTGGGTAAATCCCTCAGACTTTCCATTGGATCAATGCCTCTCACTATCTTGTATACCTCTGTCAGGTCACCTCTCATCATCCGTGCTCCAAGGAGAAAAAAACATAGTTCACTCAACCTATTCTCAGAAGGCATGCTTCCCAATCCAGGCAACATCCTTGTAAATCTCTTCGGCATCCTTTCTATGGATTCCACATCATTTCTGTAGTGAGACGACCAGAAATGTGCAGAGTATTCCCAGTGGCGTTTGACCAGGCTCCGCAATAGCTGCAACATTCCCTCTCCGCTCTTAAACTGAAATGGTCCATTCGGAGTTTTCTTTTGATGAATTATTTTCTTACTGCGGGTCGAATCAGCTGATTGTACCGCCGACTGAAAGATGATCGCAATTCATTTGTTTTAGAAAAGGCAGAATATTATGCAGTTATCAGCCACCTGACCATGAATTATGTTCTCTTGATTGTTCATCCAGTTTTGGTGACTGCAGCGCTTTTTTCTCAATTGTTGGGGTCGTCTGTACTGCTGGATTTGTGCTTGGTATTGTGGCTTTCTAATGACTTACCTAGATATTGCTGCGTAGGCCTAATTGTGTAATGCCAACGGCTTTCCGATTATACCAGTTGTAGATATTACTTTCGGAACAATGTATACCCTGTTCATGTTCAAAAGCCTTTCAATTTCCTCTTTCAATTCGGCTTATCTCTGGTGATTTTCCACTGACTGATTTCTGTATGTTTTGTGTGATAAAAAGAAACCTTTTTTTGGAAGGCTGTAGAACATCTGCCAATCAGGTTTCAACGGTGACCATAAAACAAAAGTAATTCAATGTTCCAAAATTAATAATTTAATACCTTGAAAAGTCAGGAAGAAAAATTGAAAAAAAAAATGAAATGAGGAATTTCTGAAAAGATGGTTTGCACACAACTGCTGCATTGGAGCTTGGTATAGTGGCTTTCTAAAGATTGACCTCGGTGTTAATAGACAACAGACAATAGACAATAGGGGCAGATGTAGACCATTCGGCCCCTCGAGTCTGCATCGCCATTCTGAGGTCATGGCTGATCATTCACTATCAATACCCAGTCCCTGCCTTGTCCCAATATCCCTTGATTCCCCTATCCATCAGATATCTATCTAGCTCCTTCTTGAAAGCATCCAGAGAATTGGCCTCCACCGTCTTCCGAGGCAGTGCATTCCACACCTCCACAACTCTCTGGGAGAAGAAGTTCTTCCTCAACTCTGTTTTAAATAACTGACCTCTTATTATCAATACATGCCCTCAGGTACTGGACTCTCCCAACATCTGGAACATATTTCCTGCCTCAATCCTATCAAATCCTTTAATTATCTTAAACGTTTCAATCAGATCCCCTCTCAATCTCCTCAATTCCAGTGTGTACAAGCCCAATCTCTCCAATCTCTCTGCGTAAGACAGCCCTGCCATCCCAGGAATCAACCTAGTGAATCTACGCTGCACTTCCTCAATTGCCAGAATGTCCTTCCTCAAACTTGGAGACCAAAACTGTACACAATATTCCAGGTGTGGTCTCACCAGGGCCCATCTACATCGGTGGTGCGCAGGTGGAACAAGTCAAAAGCTTTAAATTCCTCGGGGTAAATATCAGAAACAACCTGACTTGGTCTAAGCAAGCAGAGTACACAGCGAAGTAGGCCCACTAGCGCCTTTACTTCCTGTGAAAGCTGAAACTTAGCCTGTCCCCTAAAACTCTCACTGTGATAAGACTGCTGAACGGATCCTGACCCCCAGCTGCGCCGTACCTTCAACCTATCCGGACCTGACTTGCACTACCTTACTTTCTCTTTTCTATTTTCTAATTTTGATTTATAATTTAAAATTTATTATATTTATTTTGGTTTGTACGTCAGGGAACACGAAGCGCAGAAATAAATATCACTGTGATGATTGTACGCTCTAGTATCAATTGTTTGTTGACAATATAGTATGAAGTAAAGTGAATAAAGTGTTTCTGTTGAATATTAGCAGACTGCTACGTATGATCCCAAAGCGCCTTGTGTCCCTCTCGGATCGGTGCTGGCTTGTATGACACATTGCGTCCGACTTAAACTGCGGTTGATCCCAAGTATGTCAAAAGAGGACAGAACCACGGTAAGGGGTGGTGTTCTTGGTGGACTCACTTCGCGCGGCAATGGCCGTTGTTTAGCTTGGTAGTGGGTCGAAAATTCGAAACCTCATGTCCCCAAACTGCAAGGTCAGACCACCAATGACCAAGCACCTGTGAACGGCGGTCCTTCTCCCTTTTGTGTTCAGTCCTGGAAATGACAGTTTCTCTCCGGCGGACGGGATTAAACTTGTATTTTTATCCGCCGTACAGTTAGGTGGTTGAAGTCCGGATCCTCTGAGCTGATGAAATTCGAGTCAGCTGTCCGATATTCCGGTGTAATTGTTCATTCTGATCTGAGGTTGGCTCATTTGGCCAACGGCGCTGTTCATCGCCGTGGCGTTTTTATCAGAGATGCATATCAAAACAAATAAACGAAGAGGTAGACAGATGAGCGGGTTACGAGCCGGGGGAAAGTCAAGAAAAACTACAGTCCGGCAGAAGAGATGCACAGGGACGGAAGAATGGAAGGAGAGAAAGCAAAAGAGTAAAAGATAAGAAGAGAATGCCATCATTACCTGTCTTTCGGGGAGAAAGCGAAGTCGAAAGTCATGAGGGACAATGACGAATCGACAGAGTATTACTGTCCCATGCCTCGATTCAGATTGGTTAAAAGAAGCAGGGGGCGTGGACTTCGGTGTCACCAATGACAATTTGCGTCACTGAAATACAAAGATATATATCCAGACAAATAAATAAATAACTAAAGAGATAGACCGATGAGAAAGTTATGTGCAGGGAGAGAATCAGCAGGAACTATGGACAGGGAGGTGGAGAGAGAGAGAGAGTTAGAGAGGGGGGAGGGAGAGAGAGAAC